>NC_044320.2:21402469-21702469 GCF_007474595.2 Lynx canadensis
TCTTTTACCTCATGGGCAGGGAATCCTGCGCCATCTTGGTGGGTTTTTCAGGTTTCCTGCATTTAGATTCTCCTTGGTCTCATTATTCTTCATTAGAAGAGTGGGACATCCAAATAGCTTCTCACCTGGCTGGCTAAAATAGCTGAGCTCCAAACCCATGTAGAATCAGTATTTTCTGCCAGGAATCTGGTAGCCTATTAAGATGGGGCAGCCAGTGTAAAAAGGGTGCATGGAGGTGCAAGCCTCCTTAACCAGGAGAAAGATCTGGCATATGCAGCTGGTGGCAGAAAGGGCAGGGTAGCAATAGCAAGCATTGGATTTCTCAAGCACAGTCTTTGCACAGATGGCTTCACTGTCAGCCACGTCCTTTATGAAAAGCTGCTGCTTGCTCTCTTCTTGGGAGGCCTATGGCTACCGTGAGCCATTGATCCTGTAATTTCTCAGCTAAGAATGCCATTTTCACCTCCCCACTGCACTTTTGCCTTTTCCATCATGTCCTGCAAGCTCTTATTACATGACCAGCTCAGGTTTCTTCACGGTCTCTTATGTTCTGACCTGGCTTCCAGTGCTCTTGGGACTTTTCCTGGGGAGGTGGGATGGGGGCACAGTGTCGAAAAGGAGCATGAGATGCTCTGGAAAGTACCAGAAGTGCAGTCCAAGCTTGGGACTGTCATGTGTTGAGTGCTGTCCCTCAAAATTTGTATGTTGAAGTCCTAATTTTCAGTACTTCAGAATTTGACCTTATTTGCAAAATGAGTCACTGTAGATGTAATTAGTTAATGTGAGGTCATTAGTGTGGACTCTACTCCAATATAACTGATATTCTTATAAAAAATGGGAAATTTGGACCCAGAGACAGACAGATGCCCAGAACTTAATGTAAACATGAAGTCAGAGACTAGGGTGATGCTTCTTCAGGCCAAGTAACACCAATGATTGCCCCCAAACTACCAGAAGCTAGGAAAGAGAAGGCACAGAACAGATTCTACCTCCTTTCTCTCAGAATGACCCAGCACTGCTGATGACACCTTGATCTTTGACTTCTAGCCTCTAGAGCTGTGAGACTGTAAATGTCTATTGTTTAAGCTCTTCAGTTTGGAAACTTTGTAGTGGTGGCCGTAAGAAGCTAGTACTGGACCCAAAGATGAGGGACCTCTTCTTCCTCTTCTGTTTGTCCCTCAGGCACTGGAGCAGTTCTCTTCTAACATGCTCCTGAGAGATGAAAACTTCTCAGAGCTGCCTCAGGGTCCGAGGAGGACCAGCCAAGGGGCCCCTTTCAACAGAGCAGCTCTACATCTTGTCTTTTTATACCCTGAACCTCCATGTTAAATTTCATTTGCAGAAACAGATCATCTGTCAAGAGAGTTAGAAACCCCCACTGCTCTCAAGATGAGCACCTCTTTTTGCCAACATTTTGTTAGTCTTCCAGATGTTCTCATTCTAAGTGTTTTCTTAGTTGATTCCTGGACTACAGTAAGCCCCTCTTCTTTTTAAAAAATTTTTGTTTAATGTTTTATTTATTTTTGAGACAGAGAGAGACAGAGCATGAGCAGAGGAGGGGCAGAGAGAGAGGGAGACACAGAATACAAGGCAAGCTCCAGGCTCTGAGCCATCAGCACAGAGCCTGACATGGGGCTCGAACTCACAAACCATGAGATCATGACCTGAGCCAAAGTCGGACCCTCAACTGACTGAGCCAGCCAGAAGCCCAAGTCCCTCTTCTGATCAACTCTTTTTAAGGTTGAACTATGGACCTGCTTCTGAAAATGTGGAGTCAGGAAGGGGGAAAACTGAGAAAACAGGCCTGTTTTTCCCTGATGCTGAAGGCCAGGTTTCCACCAGGCCCTTCCCAGAGGGCAGGTCCTATGAGCAGCATGGCCTTGTGGGGGTCGTTCCATGTGGCAAGAGGAGAATGAGAATGGTGAGGGACCTCACTGCTGACACAACTCATCCCAACCCCGTGTTAATTTCTTAGCTGGCTTGGGTCTCTCACTCACCCCTCTGGTCCAGGGTCATGCTTACCACCTTTGCTATCATCTGGTAACACTGAATTCCTCCCTCCAGGAACAAGGCTTCATTTGCTCCATCACATGGTGGGTGCCTACGGCTACCTCCACTGTGGCTGCTTCAGACTCTGAAGCATACTCTGACCTTCCTGCTGGCCTCTCGGAAATGTTAACTGTTCTCATCACTTCCATGCTCCAACAACTCTCCATTACCCACTTAGGGAGTAGTTCGTGAGGACTTATAGTTCAAGGGCACTTTTGTAACTGTGACCAGGGGAGCAGGCAGAAAGAGCTATGCAGTAATAAGAGATAAAAATTAGCACTTGGGCCACGCATGATTTTATGTGCTCTTACAACAACCCTATTAGGTAGGCACTATTATCCTCAACTAACAGATGATGAAATCGAGGCTCAGAGAGGTTAAGTAAGTCGTTTAATGTTGCATGGTCAATCAATAGCAGAATAGGAATTCAACCCAGGTAGTCTGGCTCCAGAGCCCTGTTCTGAAGTACCATGTTAACCACCCTTAATGAATATTCACAGCAGAGGGCTGAGTTCCAAGCCCAGGAGCATGTATGTCTGGATGGGTTTCTGAGGTCTAAGAGAGAGCATTGAAAACAGTGGGGAAGGTGCAGGTGGATAGTAATTCACAAATCAACAGGAATGTTGCCTGTTACGTAAAGAGCATAATGAGGCCTATAGGAAGTACCGAACTAAATGGCCACTGTGAAATTTTTTCAAGTATGTATTTATTTTTGAGGGAGACAGCACGAGTGGGGGAAAGGCAGAGAGAGGGGGACAGAGGATCCGAAGTGGGCTTCGTGCTAACAGCCCTACATGGGGCTCAAACTCATGAATTGTGAGATCATGACCTGAGCCGAAGTCAGATGCTCAACTGACTGAGCCATCCAGGTGCCCCATACCAAACGCATAAGTGGCAGATAATTACAGCTTCCTCTTGGGCCTCAGGCCAACCTACAGGAAATGTTAAAGTATCAAAAAGGACCTCTGTCTGAGCCACAGTGAGGTGGTTCTACATCTTTAAATATCCAATCTGTTTTATTGTCATTTCTATATCTAATTTTCCTGGGAAGGTAGGGGCCTTTGCCAAGAATTTCCTGGGAATAGATACAAACAAAAAATTATTTCCTATACAGAGTAACAGATTTTTAGTACCATACTGGTCATATGGTCCTTCTTTTTCGTGTTGTGGGATTGGACTGCTTTGTTGGAATGATAGCCTTTGCCACTTGCAGGGTCAGCCGTCCCAGTCCTCCTCTGGAAACAGGTTTTCAGTGTGATCTCTATGGCAGGATCCAGACTCAACCTGCATGCAGGGAACCCTGGTCACACTTGATTGATGGCCACAGCTGCCTGGCTAATTGGTGTGTGGGTCCTTCCTGCTTCCCTGCCATGCTGGGCTGTAGCTTAGGCTTTATTGAATGTCATTCTCTGCTTGTCCCCATGTTGGTGGAAAGTGCAATTTCCAGCTTCGACATGCGGTGCTGTGGGCTCCCGTCTAGCCAGGCTGTGTGCTGGTGAGGTAATTGGAGCTGGAGCCTCTGCTGGACTCCCACTGCCAGGCTGACCCGGAGGTTAAAAGACACAACTGCTAACAGGCACTGAAAGCACTGGTGTCTCCCTGGAGGCATGAGGAGCTTGCACAGGAAATCGATATGGCAGAGATTATCCTGCTCTACCTTTGTCCCTTTTCACCAAGACTAGATAATAGGAGGGATGTCCCCAGGGTACGTCATTCATTTTGCATGAAAAGTTGGAGGTGAGACCAGAGAAGGCAAAAGCCCCTCTTTCGAAATGCCTTCTGCTGTGGACTTTTGATTTTAGAACTATTGACCAGCTTGTTCTTCCTCACAGGAGATCTTCTCTTAAAAAATATATCCTACATGGAAATTCAATATATGAAACAGAGGGGCAGATGTAGCAGGAGCCATAGATGCCTTGCTCCATGTTGCACTGGCCTGGTTTGAGTTCACCAGCCAAGATGGGCAGATTGTATCCCTGCTTCTCTGCCCGTGAGTTTTCTTCTATAGCCTCTACAGAGGTTCCCTCAGGTGGCCTGCAGGAGTGTATGGGATTGAGGGGTTTGTGATCCCCTCAGGGCTGCCCTCAACCAATGGGTTCCGAACATGGTGGAAAAATTCTCTAGATGCCTGCCAGTTGGTGGGAAATATTTGAGGTGAGTTCCACACAAATCTTCAGAGGGCCTCCAACAGACTTTGTCTCTGCTGTCCTCAGAAAATCTACTCATTAATACACAACTTGTGGCTCTTTCTCCCTTTCCAGTTTCACTATCTGTATTTGTGCTTCCTGGGAGTCTAAATTTGGGGGAACCAAATCAAGACAGTAGAACTTACTCTGGTATAGAAAGGATGAGGAACCTAGGGTGAGATCGCTTGACTTTCTCATGTCCTTTTCTCATGTTGCTGACCCCACCATCCTCATGAGGTTGGTCCCTGAACCTCCCAGAGAGCTCCAGGTATGCTATTCAAGAGGAATCTATCTCCTTTTCAAACTGAAAATATCCATGGTGTGCCTGGGTGGCTCAGTTGGTTCAGTGTCTGACTTCGGCTCAGGTCATGATCTTGCGGTTCATGAGTTTGAGCCCCGCGTCAGGCTATGTGCTGACAGCTCAGAGCCTGGAGCCTGCTTTGGATTCTATGTTTCCCTCTCTCTGCCCCTCCCCCCATTCATGCTTTGTCTTTCTCTCTCTCTCTTTCAAAAATAAACATAGAAAAATTTTTAAAAATACCCAAGACAGAATTGATACATCCTTCTAAGTCCTGCCCTTTTCCTTTCTTTCCGTATCTTGAAGATGGTCCCACCACTCCTGCATTTCCGTAGGGCCTGAGTATGGTCTTGTACTTCTTATGGTCCATCAACTAATCTCCCCTTGTCCCTTCATATGCAGTTAGCTCTATGTCCTCCCAATTCTACAGTCTAAATAGTAGCTAGACACCTCCCATCCTAACTAACTCCACACCATACTTACTTCAGACTCTAAGTGTCCTGAGTTCTGTGTGGTAGATGCTTTTGGTGCCATAGCTGGGGTCCCTCTGCAGCTGCTATAACTCTTCCCCCAGGTACAGTGCATGTATAAGCTAAGAGCTTATACCTGTTGACTTCTGCAGAGAATTACCCTTAGGTTCTGATCCATCTAACACAGGAATACTGAGTGGCACATCCAATGACTGACTGAATCAGAGTACATATGATGCCCAGGCCCTTGCCTCAAAGTGGGACAACTCCATCATGCAGTCTAGACTCCAGCACACCCTGAGGATCAGGTAAAGTTTAGACTTTATCTGGGACTGTATCCTTGTTATGTTTCTGCTCTTTTCCTTTTCCCTCACTTGTTTATCTATTTTTTCCTAGAGAATAGTCCCTCAGCAAATCATGTGCACTAGAATCTCTGTCTCAAGCTCTGCCTCTGGATAGCCCAACCAAAGAATCTTCATGAACTAAGTGGTAGGGACTCTCTGTAAAATACCCTCCAGTAGATCAAATGCCTGGGATGTTCGTATAGACAATGTCGTCCATCATTTGCTTTCAACCTTCTTTGGATTGAGTTTCCCACATTTCCTTTCCCTGAATTTTCTCCTTCTCCCCTGCTCCTTTGAATCAGTTGCTCTGTGGGACTATAAAACTTTGCTGCTTAACTGTGTTAAGAATTTCAGTACCTATTTTCACAGTATTGATATTGGTCTGTAGTTTCTTTTTTTTTGAAATGTCTGTGTCTGGTTTTGGTGTCAGAATAATGCTGGCCTCATAGGCTGAGTTGATAAGCAATGTAGAATTGGTTTAAATTATTCCTTAAATATTTGGTAGAATTCACCAATAAAGCCATTTGGGCCTAGAATTTCCTTTTCTTTCTTTTTCTTTCCCTTTTTTTTCTTATAGTTCATGAGTGACCTCTGCCCACTCTCCACTCTGTCTAGCTTAGGCCTTACAGTATGAAATTTTCTTTGCTGCTGGATGTCAGGGGATATGCTTGTCCCTCTTTCAGATGGACAGGAATATTCCCTATCCACTCCCACAGTTCTCCATGTGTGAGTCCTGCTGAAATAGCTGTGTGGTTGCCTGTATTCTGTAGAGCCAATAATGGTAAACATATAGAACTTTCTGCTCTGGATTCCCAAGTCCCTTTCACTGTTGCTATGTTGAGGCATCCACAGCCATGTTCGGAGATGGTGATGGAGTACTAACACAGCCCAGGTTAAGCTGTACCTGCCAGCTCTGGGCATAGCTGATGTGGGTTTAAGGTCTGGGCCCTGGAAACCTTGGGCTACCAGCACTCCTGCTTGGTAAAGAAACTCAGCAGAGAATATACCACTCTGTCCCTCTTCAGTATGAGGAAATATTAAATTTAATTCTCAGTTCATGTTTCATTCTTGGTCTTAGTGAGAAAGATAGTGAGATGGTAAGGATCCTGGCTGTTTGAAGACAATCCACTCTTTTTTTTTTTTTTAATTTTTTTTTTCACTTAGTGAAAAAAAAAAATTAAAAAAAAAATTTTTTTTTTCAATGTTTATTTATTTTTGGGACAGAGAGAGACAGAGCATGAATGGGGGAGGGGCAGAGAGAGAGGGAGACACAGAATCGGAAGCAGGCTCCAGGCTCTGAGCCATCAGCCCAGAGCCCGACACGGGGCTCGAACTCACAGACCGTGAGATAGTGACCTGGCTGAAGTCGGACACTTAACCGACTGCGCCACCCAGGCGCCTGAAGACAATCCACTCTTTTTGGGATAGGTGAGAAATGCTTGGCTACCTCTCCAGGTACAAGGAACAGGATCTACTACTGGAATATTGGTATTTCTTGCCCAGGGTGAAATACTTCCTAGGGTGGTCTCCAGTGTCAGTATCCTGGTTGTAGCCACAGTGTCAGTATCATGGTTTTAGCCACTTTATGCCTGGCTTTATCCTTCCTATCTTTTTTTCCCTTCTCAGCATCCAGCCTCCCTCCCAATCCAGAATTCTGCAAAGCCTTCTATAGTCATATAGACTTATTTTCCACATTTATAAACTGACAGTGTTAAAATATATAGATTCCAAAGTCCCTTGCTGTGCTAGCATTCTGTATTTCCAAGATTGACTTGCATGCCCCTTAAATTTTTATCTGTTTAAAGAGGGGGATTTTCCATCCCCTCTTGGTGACTGAGAATTTTATTATTTCCTTGATTGAGACATCGGACTCTGCAGACACATGGCAAGTACATAAACATCAAACAAATATACAATTCTAATGAATTATTTACATTGTGTATAAGCATTAGTGCAAGTGGTTTTGTTGAAATGGAATTATAAGTAAAAAATCCGTGCTAGATGAAGGGAGGGGAATCTTTCTTCACTTCCAGTTAGTTGGAAGAGAAAACAAACAAACTGGAGGTTTTAAAGACTTTTGTATAGGAAGAGAGCAGAAGTAGCCTGAAGCCATTTTGGCAAAGAGGAAATCTCCAGTTATAGAATTTGGAACAAAAGAAAAATTAGGATGGGGGCAAGAGGAGGTGTGAATTCGTTTCATGTGTGGGCTCTGGGTATGCCTTTAACAAAGCAAAAGCCAGAGGACTTCCCACTCTAGGCCACTTGTATTGATGCCCAAGGGTATGATGCACTTCATAAAGGAAGGGAGCAGAAAATATTATGAAAATAATAATAATAATGAACGTAAGTACAGACAATATTTCCTGCGTGGTTACCATATGCTAGGTTTGGGGCTAAATGCTTTATGTACAGGACCTTGTTTAATCATCTCAACATGTGGATGCAAAAGGTAACATGATTTCCCCTTTACCCATGAAGAAACTGAGGTGTATTGTTGCTAGCAATCTGCCCAGGGTCATACAACTATTAAATGTTTGAGAGCTGGAATTCAAATTAAGGTTTGTCCAACTCTAACGTACTATACTGTTTCTGATGCACCAAAATAAATTCTTAAATAAATAAATAAATAATATACATATCTAGAACAAACTTAACCCTGAGGATATTAATTCAGCTCTCTGGTTGGGGTGACCTTAGCTCATAACCTTGAAATTTTCTCTTTATTGAACATGGACTCTTTAGGCCCTCAAGACTTTCTAGATATTCAAACCTTAGGAATTGACTGTTTCTTTGCTGAGAATTATAATTGGGATAACTTCATCACTGGCAGGCAAACATTTCAAATTGCATGAGTATAAAGAAATATTGATGTGGTTTTCAGAAAAAGAAATGTTATCTATTGTTTAATATTTTTCCTTCCCTTTTGTTCCCTGTCATGTTTTCCTTCCCCTTTTCCTTTCTTTTTCCCCCCTTCTATGCCAATCTGAATAAAGTCTGACTTTATCTTTCAGATTCCAAAAAAAGTTTTACCTTCCAGAATAAATAACACCTACAAAGTTTTCCCATGAAATGATATTAGAAGGGAAATTTCAAGCAACCAAATTTAATATCATTTCTTATGAAATCACTATCCACAATTGAGCTTTTTTGAACGTGCCGGACATTGTGCTTAGCATATACATTATCTCACAATACCTTGTGGAAGTAAAGGCTGTTATTATCACAGGTTTAAGTGAAGTGATATCATGATCTCCATTTTTAAAAAGAATAAAAAAATAAAAATAAAAAAATAAAAAAAGAATAAACTGAGGTTGATAGAGGAGAAGTCACTTGCTCAGGGTCACATAGCTAGTAACTGGTGGAGGCGGGATTGAACCTAAGCCGCCTAATTCTAAGGATGGTGCACTTATCATAACATCATATTGCACGTCACCAGAGGAAAAGCCAGTCTTGCCAAGTCCATAGGTGACAGAAATCATGGTTAACTATTAGATATCTATCCATCTCTTTGTGCATTCTTTCATCCACTCACCTATCCAAAAAGTATCTATGATGTACAAACAGTTCATTGGCTTTCTTAACAAGCAGGGAAACCAGCTTCTTGGAGTTTTACATTTCCTTACTCGTCTGTGATGTTTCTAAAAAGGATAGAACTAGAGGAAGAAGGTGCTGAAAGAGTAAAGTCGGGAACCTTGTTTCTCCAAGTAATTAAGGTAGTATGTGGCACAAAGAGGCGAAGGATTAAGAGGCTGGGCAGGGCATTCCAAGTGGGGTCAAAATGATACATCTCTTATTCTCTGATTCTTGGCACTTTCCTTTAATGAGGACAGGAAACACGGTGTGAGTCACTCAGTTTGTCCCACTTTCTTCCTGCGGTAGCAGGCTTTCCAGATTTCCCCTTGCTCCTTGTTTCTACGGACTCCCTCTATCCGGAGTATAGTCAACAGCATTCTGCACATACTCTATGCCAGGCACTGAGGAATATGGAGTCCCTTCTCTTTTGTAGAGTTCAGTAAATGAAATTTTCTCGCGTTTCCAGTGTTGTGCTTTTCAAATGCTGGTTTGGCAACTGGATTCATCAGAATCACCCAGAGAGATTTGCAGCCTTCACTTTCTTTTTTTGAGAATCAGTACAGCACAGCGATTAAAGACAAGCTCTGCAACCTGACTGCCTGGGTTCAAATCCCAGCAGTATGTGGCATTCTCTGGGTTTCAGTTTTCTTATCATAAAGGATGATAATAATAGTTCCTAATTCATACGGTTATAATGAGGATTTAGAGTTAATATTATACATAAAACACAAGCTAATTTCTGTCAAATAGTAAGTGCTACAGATTATCAGCGATTATTATTATTACTAAAATTATAAATCATGAAACTCTGCTCAGATGGACTGGATGAGAACTTTTGGAGTTGGGGCCCAGGATCCTTATTTTTTATTTTATTTATTTTGGTTTTTCAGGTGATTGTGCCACTAGGCTTTGTTTTAGACCCACTGATGTAGAATGTCCAGTGACATATTCTTAAATGCATGTCTGTGTCCTACCCTAAGTCTCTTTCTCTCATTATAATGTATTGCTTTTACTCCTTTATGTCCTGTTAGAATCTCGTTTCTTCCAAGTATCTTTTTCTTGCCTGGTTTCTACTGAGGCCCCCTAAGAAGTTCTGATGTTGATCAGAAACCGCTGCTCAGAAACTAGTGGCTGATTAAGTCCTTCCCCTGTATGGGATCCATCTTCTCTGGTTGTTATCCACACAATTTGGTTGGACCTGTGAGATTATAAATATCTTGGTATAGACCCCACACCTATGGGGTTGCACACAGAGCTCAATAAATATCAAGTCTGGTAATGATCCAGACACCTAGTTCAAGCAGGTGTTCTGATTATACCTGCTGCAAACATTTGCAAAGGCTCCATTCAACTGATAGAAGTACTTTTCTTGATATTAGCCACTATAAATAAGTATTCTACTTTTATAAGTCTTAAAAATATGAAATTGATGGGGAAAAAATCACATAGTGAACAAAATATCAGGAGTTTTCTTCTAGCTTTATATATCTAGGACCCGTTGTCTACGTGATGTTGATCACACAGCATAAATAAGACTCACAGAATCAGAACATAGTTCTAAGAAAAGCAAGTAAAGTAAACGTGCTTGCAGATAACTATATTCCTAATGACTTCAGCAGGAAGGACAATAACTTTAGAAGACACAGATTGGCTTCCTGGTCAACAGTGATTCTATTCTCCTAAGACTATAAAGTAGTTGTTCCTCTCCTGTTCCATCCAGTATTCTAGACCCCTCTATCCTGATTTGCCACTCTGTCCAAGATATGGGCACAAGACCTGTGTTGGGTGCTTTAGTTTGGGCTGCTATAATGAAGCACCATAGGTTGGCTTGGCTTACAAACAACAGATAATTGTTTTTCACCCTTTGGGAGGCTGGAGGTCCAAGATCAGAGTACCAGCATGGTTGGGTTGTGGTGAGAGCCCTCTGCCAAGTTGCAGATGGCTGACTTCTCATATCCTCAAATGGCTTGGAAAAAATGGTAAGAGAGCTCTCTGGGGTACTTTTATTAGGGCACTAATCCCATTTATGGGGGCTCCACCCATATGACCTAATTACTTCCCCAAAGCTACAGCTCATGATACTATCACACTGGGGGTTAGGATTTCAACATGAGAACTGGGGGCACACAAAATTCAGACCATTGCATTGGTTCAGCAGAAGCTTCCCCTGGGAGTTTCTGAATTGAAATTGCAGATGAGGATCATCTAGATCTGCTATGGCCATGACTGGCCTCACACAGTTGGTGGCTTAGAGAATAAATCCAGCAGGCAGAGAGATGCATAGACGGGAGATAGTAACAGGGAGATATGGAGTCATAGCAGCATGGAGGCCCTGGTTTAATTCTTATAGCCTGACTCCAATCTCATCCTCTCTACAACGCAGTATATGAAGTCACTGCTTTCTCCTTTTTGTTTATGTTAATATGAATTAGTTTCATTTAAATGTTTTGGAATTCTGCCTCAGTAGAGTGGAATACATTTAGACTGGAGACCCTGTAAAGCTTATTCTTCTATTAATAAAGTTGTGTCAGCATAAATTTTTGAGTCTAAACAGTGTCACACTGTTGGTTCACAGCAAAGTAGAGGTTAAGTAACATCCCTACACATTTCTCAGATAAACTTTTGTCTAGTTATATTTCTGCCTTTCTGCAATGGGCATTTAGTTCTTTTGAATAAATGCAATATTTTATCCTTGTCTTTCTTGAGTTCCATCTTGGGGTTACAATCCCATGTCCTAACATACATAAAGTTTGAACATTGATTTTTGTCATCTAACACGTTCTCTCTCCTTTCTGGGTTCGTGACATCTATAAATTTGATATGTGTGTGTTTTACATCTTCATATGTGTATCCAAGTTATACATATTCAAAATGTTGAAAAAACTTGAGTGTTTTTGACCTTGCAATTTCCCTTCTACGCATTAATCCTCTCACATATACTTAAGAAGACTTAAGTACTTAAGCTTATACTTAAGCTGTCCTTTGCAGAATTATTTTAGAGAAAAATGGGAATAACACAATATGCCATAATTAGTAGAGAAATAAACACATGGTATATTCAGGCAATGAAATACATCATATAACTAAAAGAAGCCAACTATAATGCTAAGTATGAACACTGTTCCTAAAACATACTGATGACAAAGAAAATGTGCAGCTTGACCTGTACAATGCAACATGATATTATAACAAAATGTTATATGACAAATGTTAAAAATGGTCAATTCTGGGCAGTAGGAACATGGGTAAGTTATTATCGCTATAGATTAAATATTTGTCCCCCCAAATTTGTATCTTAAATCTTAATTCCCAATGTGATGGTGTTTGGAAGTAGGACCTTGGGGGGTGTTAGGTCATGAAGGTGGAGCCCTCAAAAACGGGATTGGTGCCCTTAGAAGGGAGATCCCAGAGAGCTCCCTCACTTCTTTCTGCCCTATGAGGTTAGAGCAAGAAGCTAGCCCTCTACGAAGCAGGAAGCAGGCCCTTACCAAACACAGAATCTGCTAGTACCTAGATCTCAGACTTTCATTCTCCAGCATTGTGGGAAATGAACGTTTGTTATTTAAGCCACCCAGTCTGTGGTATTTTGTTATAGTAGCCTGAATGGACTAAAACAATTCTATTATACTTGGGATTTTTTATATTAAAAAAAAAACTAAGATACAGTCTTTGGCATTTTTACAGCAGCATCCATCAATATGGCTGACCTACTTCATAAACTTATCAGGAAAGCCAATGAATTTGGTTTGACATGGCCAGTTTATCAGAAATTGGGTAGGTATGCCCTGATCTTATTCTTCTTGGGCATTAAGGAAGATTACATTTACCAAGATCCCTTGCATTTGAGTCTGGGCCATGTGACTGGATTCTGGTCAATGGAATGTAGATCTGGCCATCAAGCTTCCTGCATGATCCTCTGTATTCTCTCCTCCCTTTCATAGTGACAGTGGAGTCCAAGAAATGAAAGGAGTTACTACTCAAAAGGCAACCAATGAGGGCAGCTGTCCCACCTACATCAGACTATGATGTGAATGACTGATGAACCTCACTTGTGTTAAGTCACTGAGAGCCAGGGGACTAATTTTCCATAATTAGTGCTGCTTATCCTTTTGATGCCCAGCTCTCCCACAAAGATTTATTTCTTGTGATAGTATTATTAAAACATTAAAGGGAAACAAAACAGATAATGTTGTATTTTCCTAAAGCAGCTTTTAACATTTTTCCCTTTTTACATTCCATTATAACCTATAGACACATTTAAAGGGAGTTGTAATTAACTTGTTGCAAAATAATTGGGAACATTATTCTCTAAGGACAAGATTTCCGAGGAAATCTTTTTTCCTTCTTTTGAGAGTTATTTTAGGATACATTCTTGAGGTGCAGACATACTTAATTTTTTCCAAAGTAATTGTATCAGTTTGTGATACCATTGGCAATTTTCCTGCAGTATTACAGTATTAGCTTCTAACAATTTTATTTTTTAAAATGAAAATAGTTGCACCTTTCTGTATATAAAAATCTTAAAATATGCTTTGGGAACTTCAGACAACGCAAAAAAGTTTGAGGAAGAAAACAAAAGTCACCCATATTGCCACTCTCTGGCATCTATGATGACATTTAGGTGTGGAGCCCTCAGTTGTATGTACATGAGCACCTACACTTGTGCACACACACAAAAAAGTGAGCTGTAAATACTCCCTATGTGACCTACCTTAGCAATATATTATGGATATTTTTTATGCCAACAAGTGCAGATTTCTCTTATTTTAAATATGAGCTGATGTTTTCAGAAGTCACTAGCCAGTGCGACTATTTAAATTCAGTTAAATCAATTAAAATGATATCAAATGAAATTAAATTAGAAGTTCAGTTTCCTTAGTCCCACCAGCTACATGTCAAACCCTCATTAGCCACATATGAGTAGTGACTACTTACTACACAGCATGGTCATGGAACATTTCCATTAATGCTAAAAAAATTTGTTGTACAGCACTGTTACACATTTATAAAGGTGTGCACAGGTTCGTTGAACTAATCTTCTGTTCTTTTTTTTTTAATGTTTTTTATTTATTTTGGGAGACAGAGAGAGAGAAGAGAGAGAGAGAGCTCGCAGGAGAGGGTCAGAAAGAGAGAAGAGAGAGCATTCTAAGCAGGCTCTGTGCTATCAGTGAGAGCTCAGCATGGGGCTTGAACTCATAAACTGTGAAATTGTGACCTGAGCTGAAATCAAGAGTCAGACGTTCAACCGACTGAGTCACCCCGGCGCCTCACAAATCCTCTGTTCTTGATATTCGGTTATCCCCAACTTACTTCTTCCTCTATTCTAAATGATACAGCAAAGAACATTTTTGTAGTGATCTTCGGGCAGATCCATGCTGACTTTCTAAACTTCAAGGCCTGACTCCAACATAATGGCACATACCAGTCTCAGCCCTGACCCAGCTCTTGCTACACTGGTTTCCTGATTTTCTTTCTTTGACTTTGCTACCTCACTGTTAATCACATCTGGATTCTGTCTTTGTCCTTTGAGACTGCTATCATCAAGATCCCATAAACTGAATGCTTAAATAACAAACATTTATTTCTCACTTCTGGAAATTGGAAGTCCAAGATCAAAGCATTAGCAGATTCTGTGTCTGGTGGCAGGCTGGCTTCCTGGATCATGAGGACTGTCTTCTCACTCTAGCCTCACGTGGTGGAAAAGGGGGATCTCTTTTCTAAGGGCACTAATGCTATTCATGAGGGCAGAACCTGACCACCTCCCAAAGGCCTCATCTCCGAATAGCATCACATTGGGGCTTAGGATTCTAACATATCCATTTTAGGGGGACACAAACATTCAGTCTATAAGCAGATATCTTGTTATCTCACGTTTTAACTATTGTTTCATAGGCCTTTTTAATCTTTGTGGTCTCTGTGTAATTTTTCTTTACTTTGTTTTTCCTCTTTTCTTGAGGTAACCTTTCAAAAACAGTCTCCTCATTTACCTTATACTTCTGTGTAAACCAGTACAGGTGAAGTTGTGCTACAGTAACAAAAAAAAAAAGTCCTCAACTTCTTAGTGGCTTAAGACCATAAGATTTTTATTTGCCTTCATGCGATAGCAATTGGCTGGAGCTCAGTCCTGTGATAGAGAGAGAAGTTGCTTGGCAAATTCATGCAGTAACTCAAAGTAGCACCCCAGAAGGGATAGACTTGACTTCTACTCACATTTGGATGATCAAAACAAGTCATACCACCCTGCCTAACTCTAAAGGAGATGGGAAGTTCACATACCTGGGAAAGCAACTGGAATACTTGGTAAAAAGCCATAATGATACATCCAATATTTATTTTGCAAAAGGCATAATACTATAGTGATGATAACAATTCCTAACAGGTACCATGCACCAAACATTTTGGAAATATTTTACATACATATCTCATTTAATCTTCACAATGTTCATTTTCTTCACAGCGATTTCCCTTATTTTATAAATGAGGCATAGAAAGGTTAAGCTTCAAGGGTGTATAGCTACTAAATGGTAGAGCTGGGATTCTGATTCTAGAAACTCAATGCTTAAATGCTTCCTATATGACTTTATGTTGTCTTCTAGATGCATATTGGTGGTTTTCTCCTTTCTTATCTTTGAATGAGGGAAATTTTATCCCTCAATAATGCATAGGTAAGCTTCCTTCTATGGTTGTTTGTGTACGACCGGGCTTTTCCCCATAGAAATAAGTAGAGGGCTGGATGAGGCAACATCATATGAGCAGGTGGGTCTGTTTTACCTAAGAAAGGTGCAAAGGCCCCATGGGCCATAAACATTGAAAACCTGGGTACTTCACATAAATGTTCTCTTGAAACTACCGTGGAAGCGGTGGCTTCACTGAGCTAGGGGAGTTTCCCTCCCTTGGGGAGGGTCTTTCCAGTCCTGTGTTGAGCTTCTGGCTTAGAGCAAAGGAACACTGTTAAAAATAATCCAGTTAAGAGAAAAACCCTTCGGCCTGAGGGCTTTCTGCTAGATGTGGCTGCAAATATAAACTCCCCAAGTGCTGCCTTTCCTTGTTATTCACAGTTAATTAATCTTCATCTCTCCCACAGTATGAGTTTGCTTTTAGATCTTACCCCTTCAAATCAGGAGAATTTCCCCTCTCAAGCCCATATTCACCTTGACTAGTGCCACTACAATTTTCCAAAGATGAGAAAAATGGCCAGGAATGGCACCATGATTTCTCTTCCCTTTCTTGCTAACAGGGCTATGTATATCCCTAGCTGTGGAGAAGTGGACTCCAGATATGGCTGTCTTCTGTCTGCTCTTAACCTGCTCCATGCCTTCACTCTAATTCTCCATCCCCTTCCTTCCTATAACTGCCTTTGAGAGAAAGTAGTTACTTCTTTCACTGTTCGTACCAAAGCTGGAAGGAATCCTCCACTTTGTGGTCTATGTGTGATTGGCCCTTGTTCCCTGGGTTGCTGAGGGCAGCTTATCCCTGCCCTATCTCTTTCCACTTTGGTCATTTCAGGACTTTCCTGGGGCCGGGGTGGGTGGGGGAGGTGGGGTGGGATGCGGAATAGAGACCATGTTTATGTTGTTATCCTTCCTGTAAGTCTGGTTTTTATTTTTTTCAAACATTTTTTTAGGCTTAGCAGATGTTAAAAAGTTGCTTAAATTTGCATTTCTTGATTACAAGTTAGTTTGAACATGTTCCCAGACATTTGTTTCCTATTTGTATTTTCTCTTGTGTAAATTTTGTTTGTTTGATATTTAATCATGCTAGTGCAGTCCTGTGGGTAGTTTCTAAAAATATATGTTGCATTCTGAGATCATTAAGGAATCATCCCTTTCTATCACTTTTGATGCAAATATTTTCCTTGTAGCTATGTTTCTTTTTTATTGTATACACATTTGATAATAACTTTCTGTCATGGTATCACTCTTCAGAATTGCCTTCTTTCCTAATCTGTGTACCTGTTTAGTGCCTGACTCTTCTCCCTAGAATGTAGGTTCCTTGAAGGCATGGGTCCTGTCTACCCTGTGCTTGGGCACTATGTACTGACACTGACTTCCTAGTACATAGAGTAGTTGCTTAATAAATATTTATTATATAAAAATATATTTTATTGCTTCAAATCCTCCAAAGTGACCATCTCTTCTTGATGGCATAAATGTGTAATCTGTTTTTTTCCCCCAGATTGCTTGATTAAAATGAAAGCATTTAAGATTCTTTAATTTTACTGGAATACATCTACATTGTTTTCCCTCAGACTATTACCTCAATCTCATATATTATAACACATTTCTTCTTTTGCTTTTGTACTAATTTAAAATAATATATTAAATTATTGTGTTTCATGGATTAAATTTCCTAATTTTGAAATATTACCATATGAGTTTTATTTATTGCTTAAAATAAGATTTAAAACAGATCTCATAAGTTTAATTTTCCCTCACAGTTCTTTTATGAATACTACTTAATACTTGTACTCCTATTCTTTCAAGTTAATTTTAGAATCATTTGGAGGTCATTATTGATGGGTGATCATAATTACTACCATCTTTTCTAAATGACTACAAGCAAAATAATTGTTAATTTGGTTATGGATTGACATCAAGCTTCTTAGTTTGTCACTGCCAGCATCCATCTTTCCCACCTTCTAAAGCCCTGAATAATATTTTACCATCTCTGAGCTTCTGAAGGCTCTTCCATTTTTCATGATTGCTTGAATGTTAATAACAGTAGCTCTGAGATTACACCTGTGAGTTTTGTTAAGTGTCTTGGAATGCAATTCTCTATGGATTGTTGGTTAAAACTTATTAAACAAATGAAGGGCTTTTTATATGATCTTCATTGATATCTTAAATTGCAATCTCCACCCCATATGCATTCCACCCTTCTACTTTAATGACTTTAGCCATAGTTAAATGAGAAAGTGAACTCTTTTATATAATCTATGTAGCCATCCATTCACTTCCATTTTCTTTCAATCAAAAAAAAATACTTATGTTCCATGTTCAGTACTAGGCTCTGTGGGGTTTTTTTTTCCACTTAGTGCTAAACAAAATAGTCATAGTCCTTGCTCATCTGTACCGTAAAAGCTGAAGTCTTCTTTTCTTCCTTAGTCCTAAAAATAACTAGAAGAAGGGAGGAAAAGGAAAAAAAGAGAAAAAAAACCACTGGAGTTTTCTAGCCGTCAGATTCCTAATGAGAATTGTAGAATTTTTAGACACACATTTGAATTATTTTCTCCAACTTTGTCATTTGTTCCACATTCATCAAAAGTAAGTAGCAATTTGTGGGCTCAATGAGCCTTGTCAGACTTTCTGCCATTTCTTGGATGTATGTTTCAAGACCACAAACCTACGCAATTGCTTTTTTCAGGTCTGAGCCCCGTAGAAGGAACTTACCAGCCACCTCGATGAGTCGCTTCCCTTTGGGGAACTAGCTGTGTTCTTCCCCAAAGTATGAACCTTTATATTCTTAGCAGTCGGTACAGGGTAGTCCTCCTTCACCAGGACGTTTGAAGTTAATCTCCAGGAGAAGACTCTGTTGTGCTCTCCCCACTTACTTTTCCCTTCATTCTTGCATTCTTCTCTCCTAACTCTGACCATTCACTTCTCTAGTCCATACTGCTCTACTGCTTTCTTTATTTTTTATTTTTTATTTTTAATGTTTGTTTATTTTTGAGAGAGAGAGGGAGAGACAGAGCATGAGCGAGGGGGAGAGAGAGAGACAGACAGACAGAGACAGAGACAGAGACAGAATCTGAAGCAGGCTCCAGGCTCTGAGCTGTCAATACACAGCCTGACATGAGGCTCGAACTCAAGGACCATGAGATCATGACCTGAGCTGAAGTCAGATGCTTAACCCACTGAACCACCCAGGTGCCCCATACTGCTCTACTGCTTTCTGTTTGCATTCTTTCTACCATCCATTTTCAGAAGTTATCATCCTCTTTTATAAGGGTAATGTGGGAGAGTATTTCTCAACTCTTTCATTCATGTTCTTCTCTAACAGGATACATAAACAGTAAACAGCAAATGCAGTTAAGTATTTGGCATGCACTTTGAAGTCCCTTAAAACAGTTCCTTTAGTATTCATAATTTTGATGATCAGATTAACAAACTCTCTCCTTACCTCACCCCCCCCCAAGGAGTTCTTTCTGTAAAATTTGTAAATAGAGTTTAAAAGACTCAAGTTTTTTTTTTTTTTTTATCATGGAGATTATAAAATTGAGAGATACAAGTATAAGCTGGGCTTCTGGCATATATAGGAGTTGATAAAGGAAGTTAGAAAGAAGTTTAAGATGTATAAAAATGGCACCATCTAAAGGAAAGGCAAATTGAATAGAATCTGCTTAAAGGGCCAAAGAGAGTCTTACTCTGGTCAGTGTCCTAGGGATGACCAAGCCTGAGAAAACTCATACCAAGTACAACACTTTGGAATCTGAGGCAGATCCACAACCAGAATGATTAACATTGGCCAAATCAATACATTCCCTTCTTGTAGTCAAACTGTATTCATTAATTCAGTGCTTTTTATTCAGCATCTATAATGTGCCAGACACTGTGCTAGCTTCTCAGACTCTAAGGAGACAAAAGAGAGACCTGGCTCCTGATATTAGGAATCTTAAAGAAGTTTTGAAATACCAAGGAACAGATAATAACATACTGATAAGAAGGCCTATGATAAAAGAAGTGTAGGATGCTGTAGAAACATACAGGAGAGTTATCAAATTTAGATCAGGTGTGTTGGAGAAAGCCTTCCAGGAGAAACTTATTTATAACCTAAGACCTGAAGCTAAAAAAGTCAAAGGTGAGTTGAGGATGGGTGTGAGTTGTGGTTCTGGTTGGGGGAACAAGGTAATATAGATGTCACAAACCATCAAGTTTTATTAAATATAGGCCTCTATTTCATCATAAATAAATTGAAATGAAATCCACTTAAAATCTACAGTCTCTATCCAGCTACATATTGGAATTACATTACTCTATAAACTAGAATACTCTAAATCCAATAGCTAAAGCTCTGTTCTTCCTGGACAATGCTTGGCTGGATACCACCAATATTGGCTTTGATGATTTCCTTTTTTTGTTTTCATAATTGACCAAATTTCTTCCTTTCTCCATCCTCAAACTCAAGATCTACATAATCTCAAAACTATGATAATACATTCAAAGTTCTGTTGGCCTGAAAGCCATCCTTCCTCCATCAAGGGTCTCTACATATGTATGTTCTGACCAATAGTTCTTATTTTGCAATCTGATGTTCAGAAGGCAATCTATTTTGTCTGTGGTCAATAGTCACTTAATTGTGATTTTCCAAATTTGTGTACTTCTACATATGTTTGCTTTCTTTTCTGTAGGCAAAAAGAGCATACATTTAATATGGAATCAAACAGACCTTCTTTTAAAAGGATCACTGTCCAACAAAGGAAATCAACTGAAAATATTCAAGGCTACCATTGAAAACATCCAAGCATTGTTTGGTGATTTTCAGAAATGGTATAAATGTGACTCTAGCAGTTGAGTGGAAGTTGACTCCATTTTCCAAAGATCCTTTGAACCTTAGACTCTTGCTTAAAACTAGTAGAGATAAATGTAAGAGGATCATCAGAGGATAAATTTAAGAGTTGATATAGTCCAATGGCACACAATCTCTGAAATGAAGATGAAAATGTCCAGAACAAAAGATCTTAACGGCTATTGTTCTCACTGTATGCACGGAGGAAAACATATCTTTATGAGACTCCTGGCTCAATAATACTGCAGAAAAATCAGGTCATGCTGCACTTTAAAAACTCTTAGATGACCTTTCTGGCCTGTCAAAATTAGTGGAGAAAATTTTAATGATATTCAGATCTATTGATGTTTTATGCACTGAACTTTCCTAGAGAAATCAGGGGACAATTTGCCATTATAAAGTTTTAGTTCTACTTCTTCTCTCTCACTGACATAACTTTTGGTCACATGTCTTTTTTTTTTTTTTTTTGGAAGAAAAAGACTATAAAATGTCATCCTTGAGAGTCTTGGTCGATGTTTTCAGGGTTTGTCATTTTGGTTAGTCATCAGATGGCTCTGTGTCATTTATGTCAACATATGGGAATAATTGACCAAGACATTTCATTGACTGATAACATTGATCATTCATACACAAGTATCTAGACCTCTCTGCAATAATATTTTTTAGAGGAATGATCTCCCTAACTTGCCATTTTTAGCCCTTGAGAAGTAAGTTGCTCCTGAAGAATTATATGATCTTTGACCTCTCCACATGAGGGAAATGAAAAGTGGCTTGTCTGTGGGTAACCACAAAGTGGTCCTTTGGTTATGAACTCATCCAGAGTTGACTTGCCAATGTTTGTGTAATAGTTACACAGAGACTCGAACACTGTGGGTGCATTGAGAGGTATCTGGGAAATGTAATGTGCTTTAAATTACCAAGAAGTAATTTGATCTGAATAAGGCAACTCCAAAGAGAGCTCATTATGCTTCACCAAAATGCAATTGCAAACTGTAATTGGATTTCTTTTTAAGATGAACAGCAAACCCAGGGAAGTGGTGCATTTATCATTTTTGTCAATCCCTCTCTAGAATGTGAGCACTAGGGGCGATGGCACAGTGTCACCCCCTCAGGAACAGAGAGGGTAGGCAGACATTGCTGTTGCTCTTCTCTTGTACACAATGGCCATGAGTGGATTTTAAGCAGAGGAGGCAGTGTTCAGTGAACATTTTTAGAAGGTTAATCTGAGAGAAATGTTTAGAGAAGACGAGGGGTCAGAGAAGAAATTAGACGAAGATAGGGTATGAGACTATTATACTAGTTCAAACCTATAATGTTAGGGGTTTGGACCTAGGTGTGGACGGTGGGATTGGAATGAGAGATGTGGGTATGAGTAATAATTCAATGTCGCTGCACCCATAGCATTTAATAACTAGCTGCCTATTGGGGATGGTGTGTCATGGGAATAACCCTCATCTAAGTATGAGGAAGAAAGAGGTTTTCAGAGCAAGGTTGAGGCCAAGTTTCCTATTTTATGAAATAAAGGAATTGAACTAACAGGAACTCCAATTCCTTTCCAAGCCTAACATTTTAAGATAGGAAGATTTTAAGCCATCATAGATTTGCCCTCCATGCATGTGGGAAAGAGTGAAAGGCACAGTTGCTCTTTGGGATCTCCCTGTTTGGTGGTGTCACTGACACCCAGGCACCCCAAATAGACCCATGGCTAACAGAGGTCCCCAGTTTGACAACCATATCAACATTTCTGGTCCTTCTTCAGAGTCAAAGATGGTCTGTCTTAGATGTACTTATGTTGGTGGATTGCGTCTCTTAAAATAATTTATAGTCTACCACGGCTGAAGCATTTTTTCTCAGAGATAATATTTTATCTTTGTATAGTCAGCCCAATTTTTTGAAAAATTCACATTTCATTTAGACTTTTCAGGAACACTGTGAGGCATATAAATATTGGAGGCATCAGTATGCCAATTCTACAGATGAAGAAACTGAGGCTCAGGACAACTAAGTATGTTCTACAGGATCACACATCCAATAAGTGGCAAAGATAGAATGGAATATAGGTTTTCTTCAAACCCAGTACACTTTCTACTATATTTGCATATTCATGGAAATTTTAAATACCTGGGCCAGAATCTGAAAGAAGTATCTTTGGGCCAGGGGTATTTGAAACCATTCAAAGATCACCGTTTGGCCTGCTTTCCTACTTCCAAATATAGTTCCTGCAACCATCTCATTTTGAATAGTTCTGACAATATTCTACCTAGTAATCCATAGCAATAATGATCATAATCACGCTTTCTCCCTGACCATCCCAAAGAACGTTTAGTGTATTAATGTTGTTAATTAATCTTCATGACATCCTGGCAAATGAAGCAGATTGCAAGTAGGATGTCCCACTTGGCTGACTGGGAAGCTGAGGTAGAAAGCAAGGTTACAGAGCTGCCTCAAGGTGAGAATAAATCAGCAGAGCCGGTGAGCCAAGAATAGCCTTTTCACAGCTGAAGCTTAAAAGTCTGTTGGGAAGGGGCTCTTGTTATTCTCCTTAGAAGACTACTGTTCAGACACCAGAAGAAACAAAAATTTCACTTCAAAGCCAAGCTTTTCTTTGCTTAGTTATTTTTCAGTGATTTTGAATTCACTATTTTTCTTCTATGGGATTCCCATCCTTTTGCAACTGAGGTGACTCAATCTTTCTCTCTTCTGGGAGAACATGCCTAATTGTCCTATGGATGACAATTTCCTTTACCCCTATAGTGTCACCTCCCTTTTACCTTCTGTCTGGTTTTTAATGGTTTTCCTGGAATTTTGTTCATTGGTCTTTGCTTCCTTTACTCAGAGATGTAGAATGGAGTCTGGTCTTCCTAGCACACATTTCCCCATTGGGAGGAAGAGTATTTGTTTCCTATGCTGTATTTCAATATTTTATTTTCATCAGAGAGAAGACTGAGTGACTTCATCTGTGTTAAAAATGATGATTGTGTCCACAGTCACGTGCTCAGTCCAAGCTCTGTGTGGTTTCTGTGGTTACTGCAGCACTGGGAGATTGGCTCATGTAGCAATGACTGATTGCCCTGTGGTGAAGCGAAGGAGGAGAGTGTTGTTTCTCTGTGGCAGGGAGTCCAGTTACACTGGGGGAAAGGGAATGGGATTCCTGTAGGCTGACAGGAAGACCAGGGTTATCTGTGGGAAAAAGAACAATTATGTTGCTCTGTTGTTGGGAAATGTGGTTGTCTTTAACCTTGAGCCTGACCAAAGAATCCTGTTGTGATTTACTTTGACACTGTATTTAAAGCCCCCACAATAATTAACTGTCTTTCAAACATCACCAGGAAGTGGGTTATCAAAATAATATTACTCTGCTGGTAAAAGTATCTTTAAAAGCCTAAGCCACTTAGCTCAGCAAAGATAAAGATGCCAAACGAAGCCCACACCAGAACATTACCAAAATGTTTGCTGGCCCTTTTTTTCCAAATAACTGTCTGTGATATTTTCTGAAAATTTCATGTGATCCAGATGAGTAGTATAGGAGGGGAAAGAGCTCAAGTTATCTTTCATGAAATATTTGCTCAATACTTATCATCTGTGACTTGAGACAAATGAAATGGTAGACGAGGGGGTTAAAAATGCTGGCAGAGTTCTAGCAGTTTCAGAGGCAGGGACAGCAAATAAATGCTATATTTGTTGCTGTCTGCCATTCCCAAGTTCATGGAAGACATCACTAATGGATCATACCACTCTTCCCTGCTGAGACTGTTCTCAATTCACCGTCTATTTCATCATGGCACTAAACATAGCCACAATCGAATGATAGGACTTGGTTCTCTAGTTGAAAACCTATTACTATCTCTGTTTTAAGGCAAGCTGACTTGCCCTGTTTTCCTCCGGAACAAAGCCAAAGAAATTCGGTGTATGTAGTGGGCAGGGAAAATTGTTGGTGTTAATACAACAGTTATTTTCCAAGAGATCTGAGCTAATCTGATGTCTGGGGCTATGATAGAACTATCTCCAAATTTAGGACATTTAAAAATATTGCATCATTAAAGAAAGAAAGTCAATTTAAAATGTCAATGTTTTATATTTGGAATTAAAAGTTTGATCATGTAAAGAGTTTGGGGAAGGTTTGGAGAAACATTGTCTCATTCACCTTGGGTTAAGAGAAACTGGATTCACCATAATTTTGGAAGTCAACTTAGGAGTGTCCAACACAAAAATTAAATGCATGTATCACTTGTCCCAGTAATTCCACCTATAGATATGTTTCCATAAGTATTTAAAAATATGTATTTCAAGGGTATTTATTACAGCATTGGTTGCAAAAATAAAAATAAATGTATAATCTATATCCCTCTCCATAGAATATTATGGAGATATTCAGAAGAATGGTAGATGGCATTGTTTCTTTTTTAATCATTCCATTTCTTTTCATCCTAGCTGTGCTTCATTGCTCCATTGACTTATGCTTGGCCATATCACATGTCTTGCCATTGGATATGAATGGGTATAATATATGCCATGTTCCAAAATATGATTGCCTAGCTTGGCTAAGCCTTTTGCTCCAACTCTTTATCACATGAGCATAATGTTACATAGTGGCTACTTTATTAGCTTAGATTCCAAAATGAGAAAATGAGTTGAACAGAGCTTATTGGGGAAGAACCAGAGGAGCCCACCTAAGTCAAATGAAGCCCATGGAACCACAGATGATCTGTAACCATCATCTAGCAATAGCAATGAATAAATACTTGTTGTAAGCCACTGAGATTTTGAGGATGTTTGTCATATAGCACTACTACAACAAAACCTGACTGGTACATCTAACTTCAAAAAAATGTCAGGATAAATAGACGCTTTTCCAAAGACACCCAGATGGCTAACTGACACATGAAAAAAATGCTCGACATCACTCATCATCAGGGAAATACAAATCAAAACCACAATGAGATGCCACCTCACACCCGTCTGAATGGCTAACATTAACAACTCAGGCAACAACAGATGCTGGCAAAGATGCGGAGAGAGAGATCTCTTTTGCACTGCTGGTGGGAATGCCAACTGGTGCAGCTACTCTGGAAGACAGTATGGAGGTTCCTCAAAAAATTAAAAATAGAACTACCCTATGACCCAGCAATTGCACTGCTAGGTATTCATCTAAGGGATACAGGTGTGCTGTTTCAAAAGGGGCACATGCACCCCAATGTTTATAGCAGTGCTATCAACAACAGCCAAAGTATGGAAAGAATCCAAATATCCATCAACAGATGAATAGATCAAGAAGATGTGGTATATATGTACACTGGAGTATTACTCGACAATCAAAACGAATGAAATCTTGCCATTTGCAACTATGTGGCTGGAACTGGAGGGTATTATGCTAAGCAAAATTAGTCAGGGAAAGACAAATATCATATGACTTCACTCATATGTGGAATATAAGATACAAGCAGATGAACCTAAGGGAAAGGAAGCAAAAATAATATAAAAACAGGGAGGGGGACAAAACATAAGAGACACTTAAATATAGAGAACAAACTGAGGGTTGCTGAAAGGGTTGTGGGAGGGGAGATGAGCTAAATGGGGAAGGGGCATTAAGGAAGACACTTGTTGGGATGAGCACTGGTGTTATATGTAGAGGATGAATCACTGAAATCTATTCCTGAAATCATTATTGCACTATATGCTAACTAACTTGGATGTAAACTAAAAAATAAAGAAATAAAAAAGATGAAAAAAAATTAATGTCAGGAATAAGCTTAGTGAAGAAAGTATATAACCTAACAATAAATGTAACTGGCATTAAAAAATCCATCCATCTGTCCATCCATCCATCCATCCATCCATCCATCCATCCTAACCTGTGTATGTATAGAAAATATCTGAAAAGATGTGCAGAGAACTGTCAACAGTAGGCATCTCTGAAGTGGTTGAGGGAAGGAAGGTTAGAGGGATGAGGCATTTCGTATTTAATTTAACTTACCTGTTTGAGTTTTTCATCAAAATGTGTTACTTTTAATAATAAAAAATATTAAGGAAGGTTTTTCTTTTTAGTCTTTGCTATTTTGGGTATTTGTTCTAATTTTGACTATTGATTTTATTATGTCACTATACCTTTATTATGTCATTATACTGTACTGTGGGTTCTGGTGGGGAAAACATCCACAAGAAATGTCAAGCCTCTGATAAACAAAACAAAAACAAGTTCTGTATTCATTCCTTAGAGACTTAACTCGAGATCTAACCTGAGATTAGTCCCAAGTGCTGAGGAAGTAGGTGGAGAAAAGTGAAGGGAGGTGTCCATATGAGTCGCTGCCTGAGTTTATGTTTCTGAGTCACCGGGATGAAGACAAACAGGGAAATTTGAAAGCAGATTGGCAAATACATTCTCAATCTCTCTTTCTCACCAGATTTGACCCTTTTCTCTGAGAAAATCAAGGAATCATAATCATAGCGTGTGTGACATTTTTTTTTCTAATTTAATGAAAAACCTGACCCCAGACAAGACTGAGAAGTAATCCTTTCCCTGACCTATCCTAGACCAAGAAAACCCATCTTTCCTTTGTCCTATTCCTTTGTGATTCATATGCTGGAAAAACAAAGATCTCTTTTTCCTTGAGGCCATTGTTCCTACAGTTTCCTCTCCACGGAATATCCCTCCCTTACCTCTACTTTCACCTCCAATAATTTCTGGTAAACTTCAGAGCTCAGATGTCACCTCATCCAGACACCTGTTCTGCCCCCAAGGCCAGGTAACTGCCCTCCTGTGTGTCTTGGTATCACGGCATGTATAAGAGAGTATGGGGCTATCCTACTCTGCTGTCATTGCCCACTTGTGTTCATGTCCATTAAGCTCTTTCAGGTTGGGCATCCTGGCTGATTTATCACCATATCCCTAGTAAGTCATCCTGTGCCTGGGTTGCAATAGGTGTCCAATAAATATTTGAATATATATTCAATTGACAAAGTGTGATGATTTGATAGTGATCTGTACTCAGATGTTAATATCTGGCTTTTCAGGAATTTTTGCCTTTTTTTTTTAAATTTTTTTTTTCAACGTTTATTTATTTTTGGGACAGAGAGAGACAGAGCATGAACGGGGGCGGGCAGAGAGAGAGGGAGACACAGAATCGGAAACACGCTCCAGGCTCTGAGCCATCAGCCCAGAGCCTGACGCGGGGCTCGAACTCCCGGACCGCGAGATCGTGACCTGGCTGAAGTCGGACGCCCAACCGACTGCGCCACCCAGGCGCCCCAGGAATTTTTGCCTTTTAAGAGAAATGGGCATGGGCGCCTGGCTGCTCAGTTGGCTAAACATCTGACTTCGGCTAAGGTCACGATCTTGCCGTTTGTGAGTTTGAGCCCTGCATCGGGCTGTGTGCTGACAGCTCAGAGCCTGGAGCCTGCTTAGGATTCTGTGTCTCCCTTTCTCTCTGTCCCTCCCCTGCTCGCACTCTGTCTCTCTCAGAAATAAATAAACGTTAAAAAAAAATGTAAAAAAAAAAAAGGCAGGAATTTTAGATTCTTCCATTAACAAGCTCTTAGTGCACCCATTCCCCCCCAACCTCCCCCACCCCCGGAGGAGCCTCTGACTCGTGGAGTGATCAAGTGTCTTGATTTGGTCTGTGACTGAGGGGTTTTCTGGGATGTGAGACTTTCACTGCTAATGCAGGAATAGTTGTGGGCAAATTGGAATGGCTTGTCACTCTGTTTTTAGATCAATCACATAAGAAAAACTTTTACACAGACCAAGGCACACTGCACCATCCTCCTCATTAAAGTTCAGAAAGAATACCACAACTAATATGTTATTACCAATATTGCTATCTCTTCTACCCCTCAGAGGATAATCACATCTTCATTTATAACACATAAGTGATGTTGATTGAAATCTCCCATCCCTTCCTGCTGTGTCCACAAGAAGTTATCACTCAATGCAAAAGGCTAATTAAGAAACTAGTGTAAGTACTTCGAGGGCAGGGGCTCTAGCTGTTTTTATAGTGACAGGAACAGTGCTGAACCAATGCTGCCTTCTTAACCTTCTCATGCCAGCAGTGGTGATGAGAGAGAAGGGTTTCAAGACTGTTAGACACACTACAAGGTATCACAAATTATGCACTCTGGCTAGGAGTCAAAGACCCCTCTGCAAACACACCTCAAATAGTCTTCCAAGGAATGTTATGTGCTACAGGTAAACAGACAAGCTCTTGTCTCTGTCAAGTCTGCAGGTTTCTACCAGAAGTCAAACTGCCTTCCCCGTAACAGGCAAAAGTTGGCTAAGGCCAGGTGGTGGGCACAGCTGTGACTTACAGGGATTTCCAAATCCAGACTCCATCAGGAAATCAGTTCTCTGGCCGGCAGCTGTGCTCCAGCTGTGATGGACCACAAAGCGCTCTCCCAGAAGACAGCTGGGACTGAACTAGATCTCTGCGCCCAACTGTTCAGTCTTCTCCAGAACACTGAAGTTTTCTCTGGAAGCATCAGGTTACACCAAATAGGGATATTCACCAAACTGTGGCTTGGCAAAGCTTTAACCTCTCCATGGTCTTCCTCTTTTTTCTGTGCTTTCCTCTGAGCTTGTGTTTTGGGCCATTTAGAGGCTTGGGAGAGAAGGGGCAAAGAGAACATTAACTTGAAAAGAGAACTGCCTTGGCCATTTATGCAGTCAAGAAATATTTACTGAGCATTTATTCACAGCTGGGTATTCTCTGTGGCAGCAGGCTCATAATATGTAGTATAGCTGTGACTTTCCTTATTTCTTATATTCAGTGGTGAGGCTCTTAGAGCATCCTGGGGCTGAACACCAAAGTGGTGTGTTTCTAGGTGTAATCTAGGCACAATCCACAAAAGGGATGTATTCAAAATATGTTTTAAAGATAATATATTGACAGCATACTTGTTAAAAGTGATAATAAAATGTTAGAAGAATCAGTATAAAGGTAAGACAGTAAAACAGAGTAGGAGGCAGAGAGAAGGAGGACATCAAAGATTGACTATGTAGCCCATTCCTTCTTCCTTTCCCTATCCTCAATTCAGGCTTGCTCTCCTGACGTTATTACCTGGATAAGCCTCTTATTCTGGGGATGTTCATGATGCCTACCTTTGTTGGCTTCTCTTGCGGCTCTGGGTAGAGCTGACCCCTTGAATGGGAGTGGTAGCCTTGAATGGTGACATGGCAAGCAACACCTGCCCCCACAGAAAGAGAAGGAATATCTCCTGTCCTAACTACTATTCTGTGTAATAAGCCACCCTAAAACCCTATGTCTTAGAATATGACAGATATCTATTTTTTTCAGAGATTCTGTGGGCCAGGAACTAGGACAGTACAAAGTAAGGATGGCTTGTCTCTGTTGCATTATGTCTGGTACCTTAGCTGGAAAAACCAAATGACTAGAAGTGATATGATAGATGGAGGCTGGAATCATCTGGAAGCATCTTTTATCTTTAGAGGTTGATGCTGACTGTCAGCTGGAGACTTCAGCTAGGCTGTTGGCTGGAGCATCTTCATGTGGTTTCCTCTCCAGTTAGTCTCTCTGAATGGACTAATTGGACTTCCTTACAGCACGGCAGCTGGTTTCCAAGAGCCAGTGTTCTGAGACAGCAAGAAAGAATGACATTCTTGATACATCCTTCTGTTCTCTTCTATTGGTTGAGACAATAACAACTTTCTACCCAGGTTCAACATGGAGGAGACTTGAAAAGGGGAATAAGGTCATGGTGTAAGGTGAGCATGTAGGATGGTAGGTATTGTTGTGGTCATCTTTGGTAAATACCATCTGCCATATCTTCCTAAGTTAAAAGTTCAAGAAAAGAGGTTAGAATTTAGGTGAGATTGGGGGACTGGAAGCCATTAATTTTTTTCTTTGGAAATTCTTCTGACTTTCTAAATACGCTCTGCTGATTTAGCCTCCAAACCATTCCCTTGTGGTTCACTCTACCATGTATGTACCTTCTCATCCTCTTTACCAGGCATTCTTTGATTTGGTGTCCCAGACATTATTCTGTTTAGCACTTCATTGCTTAAATCTCTTCTGATGAATCAAGACAGAATTAATCACACATTTCCCTATTCTCCAAATAATAACTAATAGGTAATCAGCACTTTTCTATGCACTAGGCACAGTTCCAAGTAATTTACATGTTTTAAATAATTTATTCTTCCCAGCAAGCTTATAAGATAAAGAACATTATTACTCATATTTTACAGATGAAGAAACTGAGGCACAAAAAGATGAAATAACTTGGCTTAAGGACATATAGCTTAAAAGTGATGGCAGGGGTGCCTGGGGGGCGCAGTTGGTTAAGCGTCCGACTTCAGCCAGGTCACGATCTCGCGGTCCGGGAGTTCGAGCCCCGCGTCAGGCTCTGGGCTGATGGCTCGGAGCCTGGAGCCTGTTTCCGATTCTGTGTCTCCCTCTCTCTCTGCCCGCCCCCGTTCATGCTCTGTCTCTCTCTGTCCCAAAAATAAATAAAAACGTTGAAAAAAAAATTAAAAAAAAAATAAATAAAAGTGATGGCAGAGCCAGGCAGTAAGCCAGACCCACCATAAGGGACAATTGGGAGAAAGACTTCAAAATGATGTTTATCATTTACTGAGTCATTTACCCAAAGAGAAGAGGTGGGAGGTGAAGCCAAATTCCTGAAACCTTGGTCAGTTCAGTCCTTTCAGTATTTTAGGCACCCTCCCCCGTAGTCTCCAATGAATCAAAGACCCAATTAAGATTGGGTATCAAAGTACTAACAGGAAAAATTTTCTAGCAATGCAAACCTACTTTTAGAAGAGCATAAGAGAAGCCTGAGAACATACACTTTAAAAATCATTATTTTATAAATATTTCTTGAAGTCTGGGAAGGGTTAAAGATGTGATCATCTCTTTTCTCCCCATGGAAGAAAAGCAGAATTTTAAATAGCTCTTCTTCCCCTGCTTGGCAGTATTCTGACTTCGGAGGATGCCTCTAATTGCTCAGAAGCACAACCTTCTCTCCTTGAGAATCCTGGCAAGTGATTTAGGCATTTTACTGTTTCTTTTCAGCTTTCCCTGCCTTTCCTACCATTCTCCCACCCAACACACATCTGTGCAGTTGCTAAGCATCAGTGAGAGTTTATTTGACCTTATATTCCAGGCACCCCTCCCCCCTTTTTTTTTTCAGAAGAGTTTCTAAAATGAAAGGGGCTAGGGATGTTTCAATGTAATTGGGTCATTTTCATTTTTTTGGAAGGAAAATAATGTTAACTGTAGTCTGATTACATGGGTAGTTAGCATCAAATATCCATACGCCTGATTCGTTTGGAGAGAGTTACCAGTCAAGATGCCAGAGATTGTGGAAGCTCCAGGGAGGGAAAAACTCAAACTTCTCAGAGGCAGAGACTTCATCCAAAAGTAATCCGGGACTTTTATTTCCTGTCAGAGGCTTTCCAAAGTCTGTGTGGTCTCATTTTTCTCCTGATACTACTGCCACAGACCTGAATTCTCCCTCCAAAGTCTAAGTAGGGTTACAGGAAGCCATGAATCCTTTCTAATTTTGGAAATTGAACACTTGCTCTCTGTCAGAGGTTTACAAAGTGATCCAGTAGCCAAGAGGCAGGTTAAAATGCTTACCTGATTCCTTGTTGGAGGAGGTCATTGAGAAGACGTGAGGGCCAGTTGAGCTGTGAGCTTAATTGGGACAACTGGAGGCTCAATAGCCCCTCTGCCTGTTCCTGGAATAGAAGTTCTTCCCATTGTTTCCACAGTAGGAGCTGTTCCAAGGATGTAGCCTTGAGAGAGTAAGGTGTTATTGAGACCATCTTGATGGTATACTAACTGAACTCAGCTAAGATCTCTATATAAACTTTTAAGATTCTGGTGGGGAGGGGGTGGAGATCTATCCATCTTGTGATGTCCAAGACAAGCCTAGTATGTATGTTCCTCCACGAACAGGGGCCAGTTTATAAACCAACACTCAATGTGACCAATATCCTCTTCTTAACCCTCAAGCCTGAGATTCCCAACAGGGCAGTCATCTGCATACCACATTATTACCTTATAATTCATCTTTTTCTAGTCTTATTTTTTATTTGCCTATGATCAGATGGTGGAAGTTTATGGAAATAATGATTGGAAGCAACTGTAGGGTTTTGAGACTGAATATATCAGAATTTAAGATTTACGGTATTTTCAATGCATATTCCCTGAGGGGACCATTAGCTTTCAAAAGTGATCTTTATTGACCAGCATTTTCTTTTTGGTGAGTTTCAGTCCAACATGGCTTCTCAGCCATTTTTGTGCACTTCATTTCTGGTTCTTTGTTAAATGATTGATTGGAAATTTGTTCTTTGGGCTAAATATCATTGAAATACTTTTGTTTTCTGTCTTTTTTCTATTCTTTTGAATCTCAAGTAACATTTCAGATATATTACATTGGCTCTGCCTATGGCTACTTCATACTCAAGTCAATCCAAATATGTGCTTTGGAAGAAGGGACACGTGGCACGAAACGTAAATTGCTGTGCTCTGCTCCTCAGCCATCAAACATCCTTTGTTAACATTCTCATTTTCCATTAAATGAGCTATTGTTGCTACAAGTCAGTGATTCCACTACAGAATTTGTAGCACAATAAACAAAGTGTAAAATGTATGTAATGAGGACTGCCTCTAATTTCCCTTAATTGCTCATTGAATTACAGCCAGCATGACCCTGACACCAACATTACTTCCTCAATACATAGCCTTGATGTACAGCAAATTTTTCTTCCATGACAGGTTTATTTCTTTGTTGAAGAACTGTTTAAGAGGTATTTCATTGTATGTTGCAAAGATGTAATTGGGCTCTGGCTGGTTTATTCACTTAATAGGTGTGGTAATAATTATGTGTCACTTTTTAGTATATGGGCTCCTCATTCCTTTCCGGGTTGATTGCTTTATCTAGGAGGCATCTAATGGAGTTGCTCCAAAATAATATCTGTGGGAAGATGAACTGCAGATTTATTTCTCTCTGTAAGCTCAGAGCTTTGGTGTGTTCAGAAAGAAATGGCAGCTTCATATCAAATAAGGCTCAAAAAAAGAAAGGTAGTGGAATGTGTACAGAGGATTATTTTTACTTAATATTTAAAGTATATTTTTCTTGAATGGCAGAGAAAATCATTCATGTTGATAGATATTATCTTCATCATATTATGTAACCCAAAACTACTTTTATTTTATCTTTTGCACTTCCAATCTTAGTCCTAACTGCTTATCCACTTTGAGTGTTGTTTTTCTTATTCAATTTCTGTGTCTCCTTTTGCTTTTTCAACTGTATGTTGAGTCTAAGGTGTATTTATCATACACTTTAGAAATATCAATGTAGGTATTGAGGATAGGTAGAATTGAGAGTAGGAAAAATGCAAAAGTTAGGAAGGGACTGTTGATTCTGGGTGTAGCACAGTAGGACTCAATGAATCTCTAGCAGCAATCTGATCTGAAGGGTCATTGGGTGATAGCAAGGTAGCATTGCTTGGACAAGCAGCAGGTTGAGTATAGCTACGATGACATTGGTGATGACAGGAACATGGTTGGTTGTGGTCATCAATGGTGGCTGCTTCAATAAACTTGTTGTTCCATATATATCTTCAGTGGTGGCAGCAGCAACAGCAGTAACTGTCATCAGACCAAAGCAGTTGCCCTGGTGTCTTCAGTGGATGCCAATGGCAATTGACATTTTTGATGTCATGAGTAGCTGAAGATTTCACCATAACAGTTAAAGAGAGAGGGGAGGAAAGGAATTGAAACTCTGTGGTCTGCGATTAAACTAATGTTCCAAGGACAATATCTACTGTGAATTATCTGTGGCTGAACTTTGGCTTTGGAGTGGGAAAGTTATTTTTCCAGTAGAGCTGATAGGAGTAAAGTCAGAGAGTAATAGTATATGTTGTGTAAGACTGTGGTATTAAATGCAATAGTAAGTGCAAAGCACATAAAACAATGCCTGGTACACATTAAAATTACTAATTTTATTGATATAATATGATATGATATAATATGTAATATTATTATTATTACTATTCCCTCTCGTTAAGCACTTAGCAAGCTCAGGAACTGGACTAAGGTCTTTAATTATCTAAGATGGACAATATTTTTTATCACTCACCTTTAGTTTATATATTGGTAAGGACTGAATTGTGTCTTTCCAAAATCCATATGTTAAAGCTCTAAGCCCCAGTAGGACTGTTATTGGAGATGGGGCCCTCAGGAGATTATAAAGTAGGCCCCTAATCTGATAGTCTTTATAAGAAGGGGAAGAGACATCAGAGTGAGCACAGAGAAAGGGCCATGTGAGGGCACAGGGAGAAGGTACTATCTGTAAGCCAAGGACAGAGGTCTCATCAGAAACCAAACCTGTGGGTACCTTGATCTTGGATTTCCAGCCTCTAGAACTGTGAGAAAATAAATTTCTGTTGTTTAAGCCACCTAATCTGTGGCATTCTATTATGGCAGTCTGAGCAAATTTAACACATACATTAAAAACAAACATAAAACCAACCCTCCCTCAAATCCTTTATTTTCCATAATTTCATTTATTTTCTATGACTTAACTTTTTGTTGTCCTACCATATTGATGGGGAGAGCAGTTAATCTTGTCAATCAAAGATTTCTTGGCTTTCTGGTTTATATCCAACTGTTTGTACAGTTACTCCTTCCCCTCTACTTTCCCAAGATGGCATCTACCTGGAAGTAGAGGAACACTTACCTCTTGAGGTTTTGGGGCATGAGGTCCTTCTGATCTTTTCCTGGGAAGGAGTTTGTGCTACATCCATTGCTGAAGTATTTGCAGTAGTATAACTAGTTTGCATCACATTTAAGGGCCTGGTGATTTCCTCCATGGTTGACTTGGGCTTCACCTTAGTTATCCCTGGGGCTGCTAGTCCTTTGGAGCTGGCTGTGACTCCTGTTGCAACCCTAGGGCTCCTGGGAACTTCAAATTCTCCACAGACCTTGGGAATGAGGTAGGGGCAGGGTTGAGGGAAGAGGGTGGAAGAATGTTCTCTGGAGCACTTCCACTTGGTATATGTGCTGCCGAAGCGAGCACCGGAGCACTTCCACTTGGTACTTTCCTAGGTCGTTTCTACTCTAACAATTAGACATCCTGTTGGCCTTGCTGCCACATAGACTCAGGTCATCTGAGAAAGGCATGAGCTCGGGAGGTGGGGGCAAGGAATAAGGACCCTACTTTGTAATCCCTGACTCTAATGAGAGGTTTTTAGATACCACTCCTCCTCCCATATTGATCTCAAAGTGACAGGAAAACAAATTCACTTTAATCTGCTCCCCAGCTTCTCCTCTTCCCCCATTCCCAGGATCTGTATTCTCATTTTCCACTTCAACTCCAGTGACATCAATTGCCCTTCAGTCCCATCCTCCACTTCTCCAATTCAAGGCTTATGTTAAAACCCTGTACTCTAGTCTTTCTAGCTTTACATTCTGATGTATAAAGCTCAGTTTTTTGGAGTTCAAAGAACACACCTTATCAAAATCCTGGGTTCTGAAAATTAAAAATGCCTGTCTTTAGCCTATTGTCCTACCATGAACAACAACAAACCTATCTTTAAAAAATTTTTTAATGTTTGTTTATTTTTGAGAGAGAGAGAGAGAGAGAGAGAGAGAGAGAGAGAGAGAGAGAGACAGAGCACGAGCAGGGGAGGGGCAGGGAGGGAGGGAGACACTGAATCTGAAACAGGTTCCAGGCTTCAAGCTGTCAGCACAGAGCCTGACATGGGGTTCAAACTCACGAACCACAAGATCATGACCTGAGCCAAAGTTGGACGCTTAATTGACTGAGCCACCCAGGCATCCCAACAAATCTATCTTTTAAAACTCAAAGCCAAGCAATGATTTATTTGATCTAGGATGTTCTAGCTTCTGTCTCTAACATTGAATGCCTCAAAGGTGACAGGGAAGTGAATAATAATTAAGGGTTTAAAGGGAAGACAATACATTGATTAAATATTTTCAAACATACTCTTCCTGCTATAATCTTCTCTTAGTAAATCTTCCCACACTCAATCCTTCCCCTCAAATATCTTTAGTTTTGTCTTGGTACCTTCCTCCTTTCAAACAAAGTGGGAGCCATACCCTGCTTACGTTCTGTTTTCATTTCTCCTCCCTCTTCTTAACAGAGTTCAAAGACAACAGGCAGAGCTTTTGGGGGGAGTAGAGATAAGTCTTAAAATGACCTTGAATTACCAGAGGATGTTAAGCAGCTTTTTTTTTTTTGTTAATGTCTAGAGGAAGAAAAGGCTGCCACTCTGATCTGCATCCTCATCATTTCCCAGACTGACTGACCATTTTGTCTCTGGTCTTAGCAAGCCAAAGAGCAGCACTGGCTGCACTGAGACCACCAGCGAGAAAGAGTAGACTCCAGGCTATGACCTCAAGCTTACTTCTTTGTAATCCAAGTTATGGGTTGTCTTTCCAGCCTGAGTTTGGAATCTGGGTTCTTTCTCTAAAACATAGCCTGTCCAAATCACCAAACTAATGAGGTGTCTTGTACTTGATACAATTACCCTTCCCTTTTCAGGAAAGGTTTTGTTTTTTTCAGAGACTTAGATTTCAAGAAATGAACTTTAAGTTGCTTCCTTACTCATCCTTTTCTTCTTTCATTTGATTATTCCTGAATGCTTCCTCTCTAGGTAGAGAGACCAGAGCTTCAAATCTAGAGTTTGTGATTAGCCTAGAGTTCCTACTTCACTGACTGGAGAGAAACTGGGAGACTGACATCCTTTCAGAGAAGTCCTTTTATTAACTATATTGGTGTCCAGTATGGTAGAGTAAGTGTGGAGGATGGATGGGCATAGGTGGTGAGCTGCAGGTAGCCTTCCTGGGTCTTATGCACTCTAGTATGGTATAGATGGAGTAGTTAAGAGTTCTCCAAACTCCCATGGGGGCTACAATACTAAAGAAAAAACTGATAGACAGGAAGAAGTCTGAGGTAAGGAGAGAGAAGCTGAAGAAGGCAAGGATCTTTGGCTGGGAGTACCAGCAAGACATCACAAAAATCAGGCAGGGCCAGCTCTACTTGAATAGATGCCAACTTAGGATGCCCCGTTTACCAGAACTGAAGAGAAAGGAAAGAGGCCAGCCACCAAATGCCACACAGAATGAGATCTCTCGGGGCACCTGGGTGGCTCAGTCAGTTGAGCGTCCGACTTCAGCTCAGGTCATGATCTGGTGGTTTGTGAGTTTGAGCCCCGCATCAGGCTCTGTGCTGACAGCTCGGAGCCTGGAGCCTACTTCAGATTCTGTGTCTCCCTCTCTCTCTACCCCTTCCCTGCTCATGCTCTGTCTCTCTCTGTCTCTCAAAAATAAATAGATGTTAAAAAAAAAAAAAAGAATGAGATGTCGCAAGTGCGAACCAGCAAAAATCCAAAGCCAGGATATTATAAAACACTCTTCTCCACAAATTTATTCACCCTAAGGTAGAAGGTGAGGTGCAGTAGGAGAAACTTTAGAAAGAATAATTTTTACCCAAAAGCATCTTAAATTTGAATGGGATAAAAATGGAGAAAATTATACTTTAAGTTGGCTTTATAAAAATCACTGAATAAGAATGGACTGCACTGGAATGTGATAAAATATATCTCCTGCTATAGGCAGACTGGCAGTTTATACTTTAAGTTGAATTCACTTATTTAAAAAAAAAAACTTACTTTTGTTTCTCAGACCTGAATTTTTATACACACCCACCATGCTTGTTTGATATTTTAATCAATCCTATAAGGAAATTGGGCTCAGAGAGATGAAATACTTTGCTTAAGGTCACAGTTGACAATTGGTAGAGGCAAGATTTAATTTATCTGGTATAAAATTCTCTGTTTCTGACCACTATGCCTAAACCTCAGAGTTATATGGTTATTATTTTTACCCATGTATTGTTTTTAATCCATAGGAAAGTGTGATCTGAAAAATAAGAGTTACAACTGTATCCTGTGGCCAATGTTCTTTATTTGCCTTTGTCTTTTTTCTCATTTTTTTCCTCCTCCACTTCTTTGACCTCTCTGACCTTGTCCCTTTTGTTTTATTAGTCTTCCATTTTGTTCTTCTCTTACCACTACTGTGAGCCCCCATGGTTGACAATTGGTTTCTCTTAGGGACCTCTTTGCCTACAACAAGCCATGTGGCCCTCAGGATATAAACCATATCAGATAGAGCTACCTAGCCTGGCGTCTTCCCACTAAAGTAGATTTTTAAAAATGTCAGATGGAACTAAAACATTTAAGACATATGGTCCATTAAGTAAATGTTTAAACATTTGCCTTTAGCTGCGTGAACATGTCATTGATGAGATGAGCTCAGTGAGCTATGTTGAAAATCTTTGACTGAATCACTGTCCAGTAGAGAGTTCTGTTTCTTGAATCTATTTAATATAAACCATCCCCAGATGCTTACAACAGATACCAAATATGTGTTATAATTTCACTGCTGAATGCAAATGGATGTAAAAATGGAAGATCCAAATGAGAAAATGTATCTGTAATCTCCATCATTACCTTTTATTTGAAATAGGTTTTGTAGAAGAGTGCAAAGAAGAGTATCATTACATGAAAGAGGAAAAGTCACTGGAGTGCCACCACCCTATTCTGCTATTTTCCAGAAAATCTCAATGCTTTAATGCATGGTCAGCAAATAGGCAACTTGGGAGTGCTCCCCCTCATTCCATGTCCATAGCAAATACTGTTAATCAATTATAACACTTAATTTTCCTGCTGAGCCTGCACTTGGCCTGAGAATTTTTCTCCACCCAGCACTCCAGGCAACCACTGCCAATTGATCCGAGTTGGAACTTAAAAAAGAAACCTATTTGCAATCTCAAGATACAGAACAATGATAGAGCAGTGGGGTGTTTTTATATTTAATATATCTAACAGATGCGATAATTGGAGATACTGGGCCAATTTACTGTTGCGATACTATACAATAAATTGGGATTTATTCCTTAAATTTACAGTATGGTTTTGGGGATCCTTGAGTTCTGGAAGAACCTACTAGAATTTGTGTTGGCCTCTATCTAGTTGGATAAAGGGCCAGTGTTCTTTCTTCCAGGCAGACTGGTTCCTCATATACCTATATCCCTTCATCCTTCATACTCTGCGTTTCATAAACTCAATAAAAATGCTAAGAATCCTAGACCCATTTGAAATAGAATGAGTCAGGAACTACCAGAGATCTTAAAACTAAGATAATCACTTAAATTATGGATACTGCAGAGAACTTCTTAGAGTAAAGGTGTGTGTGTGTGTGTGTGTGTGTGTGTGTGTGTGTGTGTGTTGGGGGTGTGAGGACTTGTATTTAAGATTTGATCTTATAAGCATTCATATTTCCTGCACAGGCTGCACACAATAACAGCTGCTGTTTAAGCACCAAAGGTATTAAGCACCAAAGGACATGGAATTTAATTTAATTTTCATGGCATCTTCCTGAAATACAAGTTGTCCATTTTATAGGTAATGAAACTGAGGCATATAATGCTAGGAAACTTATCTAAGATCACATCTAAGTACATGTCTGTGTTGGACAAAGTCTTGATAGAAACAGATGGCAGATTCTAAAAGACAACTGAAGATAGTTCAACGATAGAAAAGTTTACAGAGGTGAGGGTAGGATTATGGGAACCCCTGAAGGATAGCTCCAAGGTCTCCAAAGATAGGCAACAACTGGAATCCTTTCCCATCTTCAGCACAGTGTTACTGAAACAGCAAAACAGGTGTGTGAGAGAGATCCCTGGATGTGAGCTGTCTCCTTAAGGAGAAGATGTTCTTTACTTCCCAAACCTACCATGTGTTGGCTGGCTGGGAGGAATGGAGCACAGGGGAGAGCCTGTGCTTCCTAATGGTCAGATCTAACCAGAAGTTAGAAGACGAAGGATCCCAGAGGTGCAGTCCATAGAAGTCAGCACAAAGCAGAGAATCATCTGAGGGGACAATGAGAATGATGAACTTGATGGTGGAGTAGCAATTAAACCCAGTATTGCTCTGATCCTATTCTTAAAATGCTGCTTTATATTCCGCGCCTTGCCTGAGGTTTAGGGGGTCTGGAACTAACAGCCAGTGCTTGCTTTCACTCCAGAGGAGAGAAGAAGAGACCTTAAACTTCCTGAGTGCATTATGGTAATACACACTGTCCTTGGCCCATAGCAAGTGCTCAATGAATTCTATTTGTTATTATTATTTCTTCCTCTTCCTTTGTCCTTCCCTTGTCCAATTCCCCATTTTTACACCTTAATTTCTTGACTAAAATTATGGTACTTAGTGTACAGGAGGTTGACTTGTAATTTCCAAGGCTTTACTTACAGTACCTTATTTATGAGATGTCAGGTGGATGGGTATTTGTTCCCAATTTCTGGAAGAGGAAAATGAACTTCACTAATTTGAAAGTCAGTATTCTTCCAATACTTGAAGCTTCCTGTAGCAAAGCAGCAGCAGTAGACTCTTACAATATGAAAAAAAAAAAAAGATGGCTATTGAAAAAAAAGACAGGAGCTATTTTAATAATTGTTAAATTTATGCAAGACTTATCAAGGCACAGATTACTTAAGCTTTGAACCATAGAAGGCTCTAGGGCCATCACTCACTCCATCTGCCTTTCTCTTGCTCTTTTCTTCAGTCTCTTTTCTTCAGTCTCTCCCATATTTCACTTTTCTTCAGTCTCTCCCATATTTTTCCCTTTATTCCTCCTCATCCCTCTATCATCTCCTACTTTTCTTCTTCCCACTTGTTTTCTCTTTTTTTTTTTAAATTTTTTTTTAATGTTTATTTACTTTTGAGAGAGAGAGAGAGAGAGAGAGAGAGAGAGCGAGCATGAGTGGGAGAGGGGCAGAGAGAGGGAGACACAGAATCCGAAGCAGGCTCCAGGCTCTGAGCCATCAGCCCAGAGCCTGATGCGGGGCTCGAACTCACGGACCGCGAGATCATGACCTGGTTGAAGTCGGACGCTTAACCGACTGCGCCACCCAGGCACCCCCCCACTTGTTTTCTCTTCTTTCCCATCTCCTTCCCCCATATATATTTTTCTTCTTTTCCTTTTGTTCCCCCTCTCTCAGAGTGTTGGAGAGATACAGCTTAACGGTTTATGTTTGCAGGCTCTAAATGCAAACTGCCTGGATTCAGGACCTTATTTCTGTCATTAGTAGGGATATGACTTTGTGTAAGTTATTTCATCTTGTTGAGTCTCCATTTCCTCACAAGTAAAATGGGATACGAAAATACTCATAGAGTTGATGGAAACATTAGTAATGAATGTGAAGGACTCACTACCACAATTACTGTGTTCCCTTCTTCCTTTTTCCAACTCTCACTTCCACCTTACCTCTATCTTCCAAAGCTGTGGTCCCCAGTGTCAAAATGCTTGCTGACTTGTCAATTAATAAAAAGCTAGAGGACTGGTGAGTTCCATGACTCAGGTTCTAGAATAAGTATTCAGCAGAGAAGTAGGCAGCACCGGAAGCATAGTAGGGAATTCTTATAACTGAAAAGTTTGTTGTTGCTCATGTGTATTTTGAAAATGTTTCATTTTGTGGTCTGAGCGACTTCCTGAAGGCAACGTCCCTGTTGCATTCAGTTGTGAGATAGAAGCAGCAGCCTTCAGGAATAGTGGGTATTGCTGGACAGTCACCCTTTTGGATGGGAGCTGCAAAGACCCGTGGGTTGACAGAAGAGTTGTGTAATTGTTCAGTATTTAACTCTCCCTGGAATGGCTCAAAGAGGGAGCTATGTGAGAAGTGAACTTGTAGATAAATAACTCTGGCACACAGCTCCACACCATCTGCAGACATTGCAGAAATGAGCAGGAGAAGCCAACGAGCTGTGAGTGACAGAGATTAATCTTCAAAGTCACAAAGGCATGTAGTTCTGTTTGGAATTCAGGCAACACTGGAGAGCGTCACAGCCCCAGAACATTTCTTTGAGGCAATGAAGACATTTATCAGCCATAACTCTCAGGTGACTGTGTGTCCTGGAATCCTTGATACCTTCGAATCAAAAAGAACCCAGAAGAGACGCTTCCTTTTAAAAGTAGGAGAGACAGCGAGAAGCTTATGTTCAATTCTTCACTTAAAACACTTCCCCAAGATGCCTGAGATGAAGCTGACCTACCATATCCAGAAAGCTGGGAAGGAAACAGCTGGAAGGAAACAGGAGGTCACCACACCCCACAGGCTATGCCACTTTCTGGTGGCATACAGACTGCCTGTTTGGGATGCATGGCCATATAATTATTGTTAGACTAAAAGGGGATGCTTCAAAATTTAAATTACGCTTTCTGAAACGTTTGCTTATTGATCAATGTATTTGTTTTTATAGAACACATTTGTATTTGTAGAATAGTTCTATAGAAAAAAAACATTTCAAAAATATAATTCTTTCTAAAACATAGCATATATCCATTTATATTTAAACAAAATAAAAAGGCCTTGGTTATTACTTGGTTATTATGTCTTGGTTTTACATTAGTTATTATGTGATTATAGGAAACATTAAAAATAACATAAACAGAATATGTTTGATCTACTTTACATATATTAATCAATTCCTTAGCATTATCTGTTTCCAATGCCTTTTATTCTCATACTCTCAAAAATGTATTTTTTCTGGGGTGCCTGGGTGGCTCAGTTGGGGAGGCATCTGACTTAGGCTCAGGTCATGATCTCATGGTTCATCAGTTTGAGCCCCACATCAGGTTCTGTGCTGACAGCTTAGAGCCTGGAGCCTGTTTCTGTGTGTGTGTGTGTCTCTCTCTGCCCCTCCCTTGCTTGTACTCTGTCTCTCTCTCTCTCTCTCTCTCAAAAATGAATAAAAACATTTAAAAAAATTTAAAAAAAATGTATTTTTTCTAATGATCTCATTTTTAATTTTTTCCCATAAAACTGCCCACAGTCTTCTTCCAACTGCAATTTATGGCTAATAAATTTGAAATAATTATTAGCATATTTAATTGACTCATCTATGGACCATAATGTTTTTAGTTAAGAAAATTCTCTTTAGATACAGAAGGACTTGGTAGCTAAGAGAAAATGCTGCTAATGGAGTATGTTGTCAGTTCCATTCTAAAATCAAAATGGGTAAATATGTCATCCCAAATGTTTTCAGACTTAGGCTCTTTTTGCCTCCATTCAGAATATCTTCCTTTGAAAAATATTTTATTTTTTAAAGTTTATTTATTTTGAGAGAGAGAGAGAGAGAGAGAGAGAGAGTGAGAGAGAGGCAGAGAGAGAGAGGGAGAGAGAGAATCCCAAGCAGGCCCCATGCTGTCAGCACAGAGCCCAATGCTAGGCTTGATCTCACCAACCGTGAGATCATGATCTAAGATGAAATCAAGAGTCAAATGCTTAACTGACTAAGCTACCCAGGCATCCCTGAAAAATATTTTAATTGAAACTCTTTGGCTGAGACGTCTTTGTGATTTTTTTTGAATGTTTCTACAAACTCCTATGTTGCAAAATCAGAGGCTTATTTTCAAATAAGCTCCTACATTGCAAAATCAGAGGCTGAGACGTCTTTGTGATTTTTTTTTTGAATGTTTCCACAAACTCCTATGTTGCAAAATCGGATGCTTATTTTTCACTCCATTCCAAGTATGGAATATAAATTTATTTAATTAACAGGAAGAGTTAAATTCAGAATCTCACCACAAATTGAGACATTCCAAAGTACATGTATAGAATTTCAAATTAAAAATTTTTTAATCTTTATTTTTGAGAGAGAGAGAGACAGAGTGCGAGTGGGGGAGGAACATACACACACACACACACACACACACACACAGAATCCAAAGCAGGCTCCAGGCTCTGAGCTGTCAGTACAGAGCCCGACCCGGGGCTCGAACTCACAAACTGTGAGATCATGACCTGAACTGAAGTCAGACGCTCAACCAGTTGAGCCACCCAGGCTTTCCTAGAATTTCAAATTTAAATATTATACACAACACAAGGGTTCATCTTTTTGTTTATTCACTTCCTCCTTTGATATTTTCATGATAAGTTTCATCAAATTGTTACTTTCAGGCAAACCTGAGCAAAGTAACTACTAGCTTTTGAAATAGATACTGATGCCTTTTTAGTAGATTTGCATGGTAAGTTTTCATATGGTCATGAATCTTCATATGGTCACGAATATCATCATGGCCCCCACATTAGATGTCACACACCAGAAAACATTTTGTGTGAGTTAAGTGTTCATAAAGTTATTTAATAACTAGAAACCCAGTACTTAAATTTTTTATTAAACATGTACATTTCCCTCCTAGAATTCGCTGCTGCTGAAAAGATTTATTAAAAAGTTTTAAAGCAGTGAGTGACCAAACAGCACCATAAATAAAAAGTCGTACAGGGATGCCTGGGTGGCTCAGTCAGTTAAGCATCTGACTTCGGCTCAGGTCATGATTTTGCAGTTTGTGGGTTCAAGCCCTGCATCAGGCTCTGTGCTGACAGCTCAGAGCCTGGAGCCGGCTTCAGACTCTGTGTCTCCCTCTCTCTCTGCCCTTCCCCAGCTTACACTCTGTCTCTCTCTCTCGCAGAAATAAACATTAAAAAAATTTTTTTTATAAAAAAAGTTGTACATTTTGAGTGTGTAATAAATGCTAAAATCACAGTAGTAGGAACTATGCTCTACACTTTCTATGGAAGGGCGCTCAGTCTCTATTTCTCACACATTTTACATACACCTATCCAAAATTTCCAAAGTTTCTCTGCCTCTATGGCCTGCTGTTCTGGTGGCCTCAAGCATCTTGCAGGCTGTAGGACTGGCCACGGCCCCAACTGCACATATGTTACCTTCATTGGAGGGGAACTGGTGTTGAACACATCTTCCCAGCTCCTAGGGTACAATATCATTTCCTTTCCTTCAAAGGGAGGTATTATTGCATTGCATCTAGAAAGGGTCAAAGAGAAGAAAGAGGTCAGCTGTGGTTGCTTTCCAAATATAACTAACTGTTAAATTCTGAACTCTATGGCATGCACGTTTCACACATAGACTAGATGAAACTGTGGCAGAAGCTGGAGGTGAAAGTGAATCCAGCATTTTTTAATGCAGCTATTAATAATAATACTCTTATAAAAACAAAAAAAATCTGAGACACATGCTAAGCCAGATGGAATGTCAGAATACTAGACATAAATAGAGACTGTTGGAGGCAAACCTGGTATATGCTTCCTCTACTTGGCAGTTAAGAGCCCAATCTTCCGACCATCCTGGACCAAATTCTGGCTGTATCAATTAATAGGTACATGATCGTAGGTAAATATCAACCCTCAACCTTTTCATTTGCAAGATGAAGGCAAAAATGTCTACCTTACCAGGCTGTTGTAAGGAGAAAATGTATGAAAAGTACCTAGAGCAAAGACCAGATGCACAAAATAACATCACAACATGAGGCAGAACTGTTATTATTACCATGCTTCTCTTACCAATGACTTATGAGGCACCAATACCATGAGATGGTTGCTACTAAGGCTAATTTTTCCCGTGAAAAATGAAGCAGGATCAAAAAGGCTCAGGGCAAACAGAAAAGGGAAGAAAAGTAGGTCGATGGTTATGTTGGAGTAATGGCCCTGCAGTGTTGGTATGATGGTTTAAATTTGTGTCATTAGCTCTTCAACACAGGAGGAGAACCATGATTTATGAAGCACTTCTTTAAGTCCAGCCCTGGAACAGGTACTTACTCCTTTTTATAACCGGGCTATAATAGCATACTGGTGTTTTTTTCCATAACTGCCACATGGGGGCAGTAACACCATCACGTCCATTTTGCAGATGAGCAAACTGAGGCTTCAAGAGGTTAGAGAACAAGAGCTCACAAGGATTGTCATCAGAAATAAAACCCACGCTCCTAAGCCCATACTTTCTACCTCTGACTATGTTACTTTTTGGAAGTTAAAAACGTCCGCAGTTTACCCACATCTGGAATGTCCAACCTATGGTTCTGCTCATCAATACTAGGTAGGATTTTATGAAAAGATAGGGCTGTCTTTTCTTATTAACAACCTCAAAGAGTTAGAAGTCCATAAAAGCCTGTCAGGGATGCTTCATCTCCAAGTTTATCTGAACAGTGTTCTGGGCCTATTTGTAATTTTTACCTGATGGCAATAGCAAGTTCCAATTATGTCTTAACCATAAAGCCATAAATGGAGCGTATGCTGCAATAACACATAGCCTGTAGATTCCAGTAGCTTAAGGTAACAAGGGATTATTTCTGGGTCATGCCACCTGCCTATTGCAAACTAGCAGGGATTAACTCCTCAAGGTAGTAACTCAGGGAAGCAGACCCACAAGATAGCCATTGCCAGTTACCTGCCAAGAGGGAAGAGAGGCATTGAGGAACTCACATGACACGATCCAGATCACAAGTGACATACTCATATGCCCAGATAATTCATTGGGCAAAACATGGCCCACCCAAGCACAAGAGGGCCAGGAAGTATAATTCTGCTGTGTGTATGCAAAGGGAGAAATGAAAATAATTGCCAAACAGCAATAATCACTGCTACACGTGAAGTTACTGCAAATGTTGTGATTTATTAGTCTCTCTTTTTGTAAAATGCCCTATTTCAAGCTTCAGGTGGTTCCCTCTACTTAATACAGTCTGTTATTAGGTAAACAAATCCTTGTTCACGTATTTTAATAAAATTCCCACCCTGTTTCCAACAGAACTTGAGGTTTAAGAATCACTTCTGCCTTTTCTAAAAAGTTCTTTTAAAAAATGACATCAAGTCCTAGCTAACGGGAATTCCTTAAGGAAATGTGTCATTTTCTTGTCTAGAAGTCAATGAGCTCAAAGAAAAATAAGGGTAGGGTTGAAAGGATGTGGAATAAAAGACCCAGTTAATGCCTAAAAGACGCCAAATTGGAAAGCGTTACTGTTCCTTCTATCATCTATCACTGCAAATGGCTCAGCAGGAAAAAGACTATCTCAAGCTGGCAGTCTTGCCATAGAAATAGATCATTTCAATAAGGGTGGCAGAACCATGGAGCTCAACATGGCCAGCGACATACCATTGACTAGTTCAGAACCGAAGAAAGGTAAGAACTGAGTGAATGAAAATTCAATCAAGTCCTAATCAGAGTAAAGTTCAATAAATCTGGGAAATATTCTTCTGCTGGATTTTGGGGGGGGGGGGATTCGTAAATATTAATCAGCTGTAAATTACTTCGAGGCTCTCCATTCAGCTTTTAAAAATGGATTGGCCTTTTCATAGAAATCTGTATTCAATGGTAAAGATGGAATTTAATGTCCTTGGCTTAGATTTACTTCATAGAAGTGAGCAGTCTTTCTTGGCTGCATTCTTAGCACATAATAAAGAATGAGATCGCAGCAGACATTTCAAGTTCATGGGGCTGCAGACATGCAACGTTGAAATTGGGAACAAATTCAGCTTTCAGGGCATTCAATGCCACACACAGAAAATTCTTGATTGTGTCATTATTAAACTCCTATTTGGTGATCATGAATAAGTAGGATGATTCAATTGAACAAATGGTTATTGAATACCTACTGAGCTATCTAAAAGTGTTTTGCATTCTTCAATGAAATATATGAGATGAAAAGTTTTCATTGCTGATGGAATGGTACCATACTTGAAATTGCCAGGACAACACAGGTCAGCAAAAGCAGGCAATGGAAAGTGATCAAATAATAAACTGATGGATTGAAGTTATTGATCAAGAAGGTTTATGATTTCGGGAGTGAATGTAAGTCCGAAGCAAGTATTGGTGAAAAATCAATGACTCATTTTGATGTCTAGCTAGGTCAGAGCACATTTTAAATATGTGCAGAACAGAGAACACACTTAAACCTAGTTTTATGACTATGGAATTCTAATTTCTGATTAGAATTAGCTGATTAATTAAGAAGTTTCTCTATGTGATGTTAACTAAGTCAGCATTCTTAGGTATCATTTGAGATCATTGTAGACATGGACATGATTGCATGCTGCTTGGCAGCTGATAGCTATGAGATGTTGTGAGAGAATGACATCAGGTGCTCTTGAATGAAATATTTTGAGGAAAAAATTATAAGACTACATCTGAAAATATCTTATAAAATTAAAAAAACCCTAACTTATTAATGTAACACAAGAATGGTACATCAAAAGTAAAAATATCTTTTAAAAAATTACTGTATCGGTTGAAAACATATCATTTCAGCTAGCTAATATAAGTATTATTTTTTACAGAAGCTAGCTGATATAATTATATCAATAACTGACAAAATATACTTGAAGGAAATAAGTACTACCAGAGGCAAATGTGACCACTAACTAATGAAAAAATATCCAATTTGCCAGGATAATGTAATAACTCTAAACTTGTATGCACTTAACAGCCTCACATATATACGACAAAAATTAGTAAGACTACAAGGAGAAAGTGACTGTTTCAGTATCAGGTGCAACTGTAGCGCTTTGGGGATCCAATTTTTCTCTCAAGTGATAGGTCAAGCACATAAGGAAATCAGTAAGAGCGTTCAAGACTTGAAGGGAAACTGACAGACATTTACAGAGTCCTGTATCCAACAACTGAATCCAGAATTCATCTTATTTCCAAGCAAACATAAAAAAAATTAATGAAATTTTACCATAGCTCCACCACAAAACTAGTCTGAGCAGATTTCAAAAGATGGCCATCTGCGGCAAAGAACGAGCTAGATGTTCAGTAACCAAGCTTCCTCTTTCTGGGCCCACGTTTTCTCCTTGTGTCTGGAATGGGAACGTGGGATTCATTCCAATCAAAGGAAAGAAAGTAGGTGAATGTGGTTATGCCACCTCCACACATCCTACGTGATCTTAACGTACTTTCTCTCTTTACTCACCAGCCAGCTCAGTGTGGCAGGCTGTCCAGTGGGGCCGGAGCAAAGCAAAGCTACGACACGGATGCTGCCGGGCCCCATAAGCTGTTGCTCAGAGGAGAGCCACTCTGGAAAAGCCCACTGACCAGTTGCTGTGTGCGTGTGTGTGTGTGTGTGTGTGTGTGTCAAGCCACTGAGATTCTAGAACAGCTCATCATATCAAGTAGCTGCCTAAAATAGAATTGTACAAGCTATATTCTCTGACAAACTGCAGATAGGTTAAAAATCTGGAATAAAAAATGAGGGAAAAGAAAGCTATATCCTTCAAAGTCGAAGAATGCGTTTTTAATCAACTCTCATGGAATAATGATGGAAATCAGAGCATACTTAAAACTGTATGATAATTACAATACTAATTATCAAGATGTATAAGTAATTGCTTAAGCAGTATTTACAGGAAAACATTGTAGCCTTAAATGTCAACATTAAAAATAATGAGGGGTCCAAAAGAATGAGCTAGATTTCTAACTTAAGGAATTAGAAAAATAACAGCAGAACGAAGATTAGAGCAGAAAGTAATAAAAGAAAAAGCAAACACATAAAAGAGAGGATCAACAAGCCAAAGGTTGATTTTTTTAATTGAAATATAATTCATGCAACATAAAGTTCACCATTTTATTTATTTATTTATTTATTTATTTATTTATTTATTTATTTTAAGTTTATTTATTTTGGGAGAGGGAGAGCAGCAGAGAGGGGGGTGGGGAGAGAACGCCAAGGAGGTTCCACGCTGTCAGCGAGGAGTGCTGATGTGAGGCTCCATCTCATGCATCATCAGATCATGACCCGAGCAGAGATCAAGACTTGGCCACTTAACAGACTGAGCCACCCAGGTGCCCTGATGTTCACCATTTTAAAGTGGACAATTCACTAAGATGTTTTGTAGTAGACTCACAAATAGGTACACCCATCACCACTATCTAATTCTGGAACATTTCCATCACCCCTAAAAGAAACCCTGTAGCTATTGACAGTTCTCCACCCCCGGCAATCACTAATATGAATTCTGTCACCGAGTGTTTTCCTATTGTGGACATTTCATATAAATGGAATCATACAATATGCAGCCTTTTGAAACTGGGTTCTTTCGCTTGGCATAGTGATTTCAAAGCTTTTCATAATGCTTTCAGTGCTTAAAAAAACCAAAACTATGTTATAGCATGTATTAGACCTTCATCTTTTTTATGGTCAAATAATATTTCACTGTATGAATATATCACACTTGTTTATCCATCATCAGTTGTTCCATCACCTGTTTATCCATCATCAGTTGATGGATAGTTAGGTTGTTTCAATCTTCTGGTTACAATGAGTAATTCTTTCATGAAGATTCATATGCAAGTTTTTCATATGTGTGGACATATGTTTATACCTATATATATACAAGGGTGTACTTGGGTATAAAGGGTATGTGTGTTTATACTTACATATACCAAATTATTTTGGGTATGTACCTAGGAGTAGAATTGCTGGGTCTTGATGGTAATTCTATGTTTAACTTTTTGAGGAACTGTCGAACTGTTTCTCAAAGCAGCTGTACCATTTCCCATTCCCATTAGCAGTGTCTGAGGGTTTCAGTTTCTTCATATCAACACCAACACCTGTTACTTCTATCTTTTTTATTATAGCCATTGTGAGTGTAAAGTGGTATCTCATGGTTTTTCTCCAGTGGCTAATTATGTTGCGCATCTTTTCATGTACTTCTTGGCCCATTTGTATATCTTTTTTTGTAAAAATGTTTATTCAGTGTTTAATTCGGTTGTCTTTTTAATTATTGAGTTCTTTTTTTAAAAATTTTTGTTAACGTTTATTTATCTGCGAGAGGGAGCGAGAGACAGGGCATGAGCATGGGAGGGGCAGAGAGAGGAGATACAGAATCTGAAGCAGGCTCCAAGCTGTTAGCACAGAGCCCGACGGCAGGGGGTGGGGGCTCGAACTTACAAACTGCAAGATCATGACCTGAGCCTAAGTCGGATGCTTAACTGAGCCACCCAGTGCCCCATTAATTTTTGAGTTCTAAGAGTTCTTTGTATATTCTGGATATTGGGCCTGCAAGGAATGTGGTTTAAAAATAATATCTTCCTGGGGCGACTGGGTTGCTCAGTCCATTGGGCTTCCGACTTGGGTTCTTGAGTTCAAGGTTCCTGAGTTCAAGCGCCGCATTGGGCTCTGTGCTGACAGTTCAGAGCCGGGAGCGTGCTTCGGATTCTGTCTCTGTCTCTTTGCCCCTCCTCTACTCACTCTCTGTCTCCCTGTCTCTCTCTCAAATATAGAAGAAAATAAATAAAACATAAAAAGATTTTTTAAAATAATACCTTCCCATTCTTCCTTTATTGATGGTATCATTTGCAGCACAAGAATTTTTAATTTTGATGATGTCTAGTTTACTTTTTTTTTTTTTTCTAATGAACATGCTGTTTATGGGTGCCCATGTGCACAGCACTGACTGTCAGGGCCATGTTCTGCCTCACAAAGCTGCTAATCTTGACTCCAACACGTTTAACTGATTTGTAATAAACATATAGACCCTGGCTGGAGGCCTGCACATATAGCCAGAGAAACTGGGAAAGACTGGCCACCATTTCCCCAGGTGAGCAAATAGAAAAAGTACAAATGGACTTTTGGGGAAAAAAAAATCTTAAGAGAAAAGCCATTTCAAAAAGGGAAATGATCATTCTCAAGATCAAAGTGTCCTATATACTTAAAATCAAGTATTGTATTTTAAAGACATTAAGATAAAGGGTACAAACTTCAAGATGCTTTCTTGTACTGAGGCATCGGGTGTCCCCGCTTGGGCTGTAGTGCTTTGGGGACCTATGTGGCAGGGGGTGGGGGTACCACCGGGCCCAGCCACCATGACCATCTGGCTTCTCCCTTCTGGGCTCCTCAAACACCCTGTCAGTGGGTGGCCTGCCCACTGGAGGCTGGAGAGCGGGCGGGCGTCCCTCAGTACATCCTGGGGGTGCTCAGGAGGCACTGGCTGATGCTCTGCGTCTCTCCTACAATGTCCCCAGCTTCCTGCCCTGGGGTCTTCGGGGGGAGCACGGCCGCTCCTCCCCGCGGGCCTGATGGAGTAGAGGGGAGGCAGGGCCGCTCCTTTCCCAGCGCACAGGCGGGGTGGCTGTGGCCGCGCTCGGCCTCTGGGACGTACAGCTCCGGCGGGACCTCGGGGCTGCTTTTGCACGTGCGCGCTCCAGGGGTCAGGAGCCAGCCGGTGGGGTCCTTGAGTGTCGGGACGACGCCGGCCTGGGTCTGGATCTCCACCTCCTGCTCCGGCGGCGTCCTGTCATTGACCGGCAGATGGACCGGCGAGCGCCACCAGGTGGCTGTGAGCCGCCGCAGGCCCGGCGTGAAGGGTACGGCCTCCCGCGTGCGGCGAGGGCGCTCGCGGTAGCTCCCGTGCAGCGTGCCCAGCGCGCGCACCAGCTGGACGCCCTGCCCCGTGGTGCTCCTGGGGCGGAAGGGCAGCTCGGTGGCCTCGAAGCCAGGAGGACTCTCGGCGCGGGCACCAGGCCAGCGGCAGCCAGGTGAGCAGCGTCTTGCGGCCCTTCCGCAGGTCTCGCCCCAGCGGTTGTAGATGGCGGCCCCGGTCAGGTGGCCCAGCAGCCACTGCTTCTAGGATTCAGGAACGGGGCTGGGCTCCTTGGTCGGACACCCACAGGATCCAGGTGACCCTGAGCTTCTTGGGGTTCTGCCTGAAGCTCTGCTAGACGGCCAGGAGCTCCAGGTACATGTAATAATAACACGTCCCGCTCCAAATGGGTGGGCACCATGGCACCCTAGGCCATGGCCATAGCGGCCCCAGGCAGGGGACGGTAGGGAGACTTGAAGGGGTGCAGCCACAGGAGCAAAAGGGACGGCCGTCCCTTTTGACTTCTGGAGGAACCACTGAGAGGGATGGCCAGGCCCTCTGACTCCTGGAGGAACCACCAACATGGAGTGGGGGGTGGCCCCTCAGTTGGAAGATCCACCCACCCAGACTCTCCACCAAGGCCCAACTTATGTATTTTTTCCTATGTTGCTTGTACTTTTGTTGTGATATTTAAGAACCATTGCCTCATCCACAGTCTTGAAGGTTTGTACCTTTTTTTTCTCCAAGAGTTTCAGCCTTTATATTTGGGTATTTTTTATTTTTAGTTACTTTTTGTGTGTGGTATGGCATAGTGGTCCAGCTTCACTCTCTTGCATATGGAACTCCAGTTCTTTTAGCATCGTTTGTTGAAAGACTGTTCTTCCCCCATTGGATTGTCTTGGCACCTTTGTTGAAGAGAAATTGACCATAAATGTATACAGATCCGCTTCTGGACTGTGAATTCTATTCTATTGATCTATTTGTCTACCGATATGCCAGGACCACACAGTCCTGGTTACTGTAGCTTTGTAGTAGGTTCTGACTTTGGAAAGTGAGGGAGTCCTCTAATTTTATTATGCTTTTACAAGATTGTTTTGCTGAGTCATTTCATTTGCATATGAATGTCAGGGTAAGTTTGCTAATTTCTGCAAAAAAAACCCTGGTAGCTGCTGGGGGGAGGGCGCCTGGATGGCTCAGTTGGTTAAGTTTCTGACTCTTGGTTTAGACTCAGGTCATGGTCTCACAGTTTGTGAGATTGAGCCCTGCATTGGGCTCTGTGCTGACAACCTGCAGCCTGCTAGAGATTCTCTCTTCCTCCCTTTCTCTGCCCCTCCCCTGCTGTCTTTTCCTCTCTCTAAAAATAAATAAATAAACTTTAAAAGAAAAAGTAGCTGTTATTTTGTTAGGAAAAGAGAAAGAAGAGGAAGAAAGAGGAAAGGGAGAGAAAGACAGAAAGATCAGTTTCAGAATGGTTGTTACCTCTGGAGGAGAGGAAGGGAAGTATTGGGGATGGGCTACTCAGAGCACTAATGGGGTAATAATGCTGAATATCTCAAAACTTTGGTGAGCACATGGGTATTTTATTATTTCTTTCTCAGAAGTACGTGTAAATTTTTATTCACTCTTTAATACATATATTTTATTGTAAAAATATATTCAGCCAGCCATCAGACTCTATTGTGTTATTCCCATGTTCTGTTTACAGAGAATATGGCTTAGGGATCAGGATAGGCTGTGGTCATTCTGGATTTTTAAAAGTCACAAAAGTAACTTTTGCAGCTGCTTTCTCACAGGTCGATGAGAGGGTGTTTAAAAATTTAGCTTTGAGAAAAGAAGGGCATGTTACAGGGGATACCCAGTGAATTACTGTCTAGGATTAGAATCTAAGCAGAACTTCCCAGAAGGGTTTGGTCTTAGGTAATGTGTAGAAGTCTGTGTCATTCTACAAATCCCTGTGCAGGTGCAAAATGATAACCAGAGTCTGATGTTACCATGTGTTGTAGTTAGATCTCTGACTCCACTTTCCAAGCGTCTACAGACAAGTGGTGTGGACACATTACAGGTTTAGAGAATGTTTTCAGAAGCAATCAAAACCGAGGCAAGACATGTTTTGCAGTGTGGCCAGGGAAGTGCGTACTTTCACATCCTGGGCAAATCAAGAACCTGGTGCTGAGAAAATTGATGTCATAAAGGAAGATGATATCCTGAAGTGACTTTTGCAGGGTGAAAATAATTGAGATAAATGAAAATTTCAGAATAAATATCTAAATGGGCCAGATATATTTAAATTAATGTAAATTAATGTAAAGTGCCTTTACATTTTGCTTCTGAGGACCAGTCTCCACATAAATTCTTTTGACTGTCATGATCAAAGGAAAGAGATCCTTTGGCCAAAGAAGTTTGACTTAGGCACAGCTTAAGCGGTATCAGTGAGTTACTGGACATGCAAGGTATAAAAAAATAAGGGCTACAGCTTTCTTATACCTGACTCTGAAAGCAGAAAGAGTTGAGAACATTCAGCAAAGGAGCAAGCAAGCCTTCCTCTTCCAGGCTTCCTCTGTGATGTTGCCCTGTGCAATGGCTGATAGCCATGTGCTAACTTTATCACAGAATATTGTTAATAGCTTTTGTATATATTTAATTCAGCTGGAAACTGTGTCATACATTTGAGAAATCTTTCCGTCAAAATTAGTTGGAATAGACTTTTTGGCACGACAAGGGAATCAGTCTTGGTTATCAAAAAAATCGCACAGGACCACCTCATTACCCAACCATCCCGATAAATGAGGCATTACTCTGTGTCGCTGAGTGTGCCATTGTGTAGTGCAGAACATATTTTTTATATTATAATAAAATATGATTTTTGCAATATCATAACTTTATGGTGGTTCCTAAGGCAGCAAACTAGTCAAATTTCAGGCATAGTAACAGAATGAGAGTCTAGATCAAATGGCTTACCCAATGGATAAGCTCAAATGTTTTAATATTTGAATGTGGGGTTTTCCAATATTGTGGGATGTCACACAGCATGTGCAAAAGGCCATGGCAACGAATATTGTTACCTACACGTATGTGTATTATAAAAGGACAACTATGCATCTAGATTTTTAATCAGAACAGAATCTAAAGGGTGTTTTTACCATGATGGCAACACTTATTTTGGTAAAGAAAAAATAAGGAGATGGAGGGAATAGTAACCCAGTCTTAAGCACCAGCAGATTTTTCTTTCATTGATTATCCATTTATTTTGTAGGATTTCAACAGTGAAAGAGACCTGAGAAGCCATAAAATCAATCCCTCAAATTGAAGTTGGGAAAAAAGCAAATCATCTCTCGCACATACCCTGATTGGTAGTAATTAACTTGGGAGCATCTCAGTTACTCTTCCATTAAGTAATTCTCCTAGGGATCGAACTTATTATAGTTTATTTATTGGATTCATCCTAGGCACTCAAGATGCTTTTGAAGGATATGATGCAAATTGTTAGTATCATTTCACATTTATTGAATTATAGCATCATACAGCTTAAAGCAGACACTAGACGTAACGAGAAAAGCAAGACATTATTCCCATTTTGCAGCGAGGGTAACTAAGGCAGGTGGGTAGGAGAAGGACTCATCCAAAGTGGGACAGAAAATTTTGAGAGGAGATCAGAACCTAGCTAGGTTATCCTTTTCATTTGTATATAAGCCGAATTTGCTGGAAAAGTATATCTCAGGAAGAAATAAAGTGTATTGAAAAAAAGAAAACTTAATTCTTAGACTCTTAGAATGGTAGTTGGGATGCTTAACTATAAATATTTGGAGGAGTGGTGATTAAACGCGTGTATTTACTTCACCATCATTCTGTTTGCATCCCGTTTGCATTTGCCAGTCTCTGCCAATTGAGATCAGTCACTAGCCAATGAGACAAGGAAGGGACAGGAAAGGGAAATAGTAAACCCAGATTATCTTTTATAAGTGCATAAAGTGATGGATAGGATAGACTTTTTTTCAATGTGGAAACAAAGTTCTGTGCCTAGTTTTATTTCAAAAAACAGTCTGGTTTTGTCAGTAGGCCCAGAGCCAGTGGTATTACTTAAAATGCTTCCTTTTAGGGGCACCTGGGTGGTGCTAACAGCTCAGAGCCTGGAGCCTGCTTCAGATTGCCTATCTCCCTTGCTCTCTGCCCTCCCCTGCTCATTCTCCCTCTCTCTCTCTCTTTCTCTCTCTCTCTCCCTCCCTCCCTCCCTCAAAAATAAATAAAACTTTAAAAAAACATTTTAAATCCTTCTTTTTACTTTTTAAAAAAAAAATTTTTTTTAACGTTTATTTATTTTTGAGACAGAGAGAGACAGAGCATGAACAGGGGAGGGACAGAGAGAGAGGGAGACACAGAATCTGAAACAGGCTCAGGCTCTGAGCTGTCAGCACAGAGCCCGACGCGGGGCTCGAACTCATGGACCTCGAACTCATGGACCATGAGATCATGACCTGAGCTGAAGTCGGACGCTTAACCGACCAAGCCACCCAGGCGCCCCATCCTTCTTTTTACTTTTAAGTAATCTCAACACCCAACGTGGGGCTCAAACCTACAACCCTGAGATCAAGAGTCACACGCTCTATCAACCGAGCTAGCCAGGTGCCCTTATAATCCTCCTTTTTGATTGGAAGGAATAAAAGAGATCCAAGACCACCAGGGGATTTTAGCTTCCTCATTGCAGTGCCCCCCCCCCCCCTTGGCCCCCAACATAGAGCTGACACCGAGCTCCTTCCATGCTGTTTCCATGGTCATGACTGCCCACTACTGTTCTGGCCCTAACTTTACTGTGATTTTGACCCTAAGTCTCTGGCTGAAGCAGGCTGCTTAGAGCCTGCAGCCTGCGTTGAGTGGAGGAAGGAACATGTGTCTTGCTTTAGGTTGGGCCCTGCCGATCTCTATGAAGAGGGCCGTCCTAGAAAGTCTATAAATAGGATCCTAATCCTCTGCTCTTCTTCCTGGGAAATTCCAGCCTGGTCTGGAATTTTGTATTTATTTTTCTAACAATGTATTAAGGCTTTGGCCTCCTATACCCCATCCCCAACATCTTGTTTTTATTCTTTTCCTTGATTCAAATAAAGGCTTTTCTACTGAAGGAGAAATAAAGTGGGAACAGGGAAAGATGAATTCCGGAGGTTGATTAATGTATTAAAAACACAATGATTATTTTTGATTCATGACTTCTGAAAATACGTGTGATGGTTCTTCATCACAAGGAAAAAGATGAACAAACACAAAGAGAAAATCTTTGTTGTTTTATTGATCTGCCTTAATTGTATTCTTTCATCTCAGAAATAAGCTTGCACGGAAGCTGCTGCCTGTACATGCTGTCTGGCTGGATGCTTCTGTGTCCCTATGATTCCTACTGCTTTTGCCATTCCTCAGCCCCTGTCAAAGGCAGCCTGTTATAATACAAACAAAACCATACAAAACATCTGAGGATCTTTTGATTTCTAAATGGGTAAGAATTCGTTTCTGAACAGAAAGGAACATTTTTCCCCCCCTAACAAAATCTGATCATTTCAGGATACAACTTATGATAAGTCAATACCACTTTCCTGGTGACAGCCCTGAACAGGGTGACCTAGCAAAAGGACTCACTGACCAATTAAAAACAAGAGTAATAATAGTTACTGTGCTAAAGCACAGAAGGGTGATAAACACACCAGTCATGACTATATATTTTCTGAGTATGATTAGTATCATAAGAGACTGACGTGTATTTGCTTTGGGGACATGAGTGGAGGAGAAGCTGGTGAATATTTGGGGACTCAAAATGACTTCATGGAACAGAAGATTTTAGAGAAGGGTATAAAGAATGTCTAAAGAGAAAATAGAGTTGAGTGGTTCCACATGTGGAGGTGGCGAAGGTGAGTGTGCCTGGGGAAAATGAGTCATCTGAGTGTGGGAGCCCTGAAGGATAGGGAGACAAGGCCAGCAGAGCCTATTGTGGAGGTCTGAAACATTTGCACTTGAATTGGTAGGCAGTGGTTTTGAGGAGGAATGTTAATAGGCTTGGAGTTCAAGAAAATTAGAGCGTGGGGTGGAGAGCGACTGGAAGGGCAGTGGAAATGGCAGTCGGGAGAATTTTGTAATAGTGTAAATGAGAAATCCTGAGAACATAAGCTGAAGGAAAAGCCCAGATTTCATCAGCTGTATCTTCATGAAACTGGGGTGTCTCGTGATTGAATAAACCATAGGTCCCTTAGAAAACATAATAAAAATCTCTGGAAACCCTCCAGTAAAAATTGCATTTGCACATATTCATAAAATGTTGCTTGTAATTTCAGGGGCTTTACAGATCCCTGAGAGCCAGGCAGCATTTAGGATATTGTGGACTGCAAGTTAAGCATCTTCGAGTCTGACTGATGTGATTGGCCCTTAAACAATGAAATCAATCAGTTGTGTAACAAAAATGGTTTACCGTTTAGACATTACGTAGATCAGCATTTCCTACCTTTTTTTTTTTTTTTTTTGTAAGCTAGTATAGAGTTTGTGGTCAAACAGTTTTGGACACTGCTACATACTCTATTATCCTCTGGAAGATTAATATTACTTATATCCTTACTAAATGTTCTGCAGCCAAGAATGCTGGCTTAACTCTGTTCACTGCAGTACTTGCAACCATTGACCTAATGGCAGTCAGAGCCTGTGCCTGCCGGCTTCACCCAGGAACGGCTGCTAAATGGTTTCATGGTCGGTATTTATTTATTTATTTATATTTAAAAAATTTCTATCTTGTGACAATTTTATTGAGATAGCATTCACATCCCATACAATTTCATACACACTCATTTAGAGCGTGCAGCTCAATGGTTTTTAGTATGTTTACAGATCTGTGCAGCCATCACCACAGTCAGTTTTGGAACATTTTTGTCACCATAAAGAGAAACCCTGTACCCTGTACCCTGTAGCTGTCACTGTCCTAACCCCTCATTCTCTTCTTGCCCTAGGCAACCACTAATCTACTTGCTGCCTCTGTACCTCTGCTTATGCTGGACACGTGATATAAATGGAGTCGTGCAGTATGTAACCTTTTGCATCTGGCTTCTTTTATTTAGCATGGTGTTTTCAAGGTTTGTTCATGTTGTAGTGCATATCAGTACCTTTTAATGGCTGAGTAATATTCTGTTATATGGATACAACACATTCCATCTACCCATTCATCCAGTGATGGACATTTGGGTTATTTCTACCTTGGGGCTACTTTAAATAATGTTGCCATTAAGATTCATGTATAAGATTTTGGCTGAACACCTGTTTTAATTCTCTTATGTATGTACCTAGGAGTGGAATTGCAGGCCATGTGTTCCATATGATTTTACTCATCTGTGTAATCTTAAAAAAAAAAAGAGAGAAAACAAATGAATAAACAAACAAACTTAAAGCAGAATCAGACGTATAAATACAGAGAATAAACTGATCGTTGCCAGAGGGGAGGGGGGATAGGGGAAATGGGCAAAATGGGAACAGGGGAGGGGGAGATAGAGGTTACCAGTTATGGAACGAGTAAATCACAGGAATAAAAGGCACAGCACAGGAAATATAATCAATAATATGATAATAGTTTGGTGACAGATGGTAGCTATGCTTGTGGTGAGCACAGCATAACCTATAGACTTGTGGGATCACTATGTTGTACACCTGAATCTAATGTAACATCGCGTGTCAACACTGCTCAAATAAAAGCAAATGAACACAGTCTTTAGGTATAAATGGGGCTTAGACCGAGGGAACATAAAGTCCCTTTGTCCCTGCCATCACCTCTCCCCACCTTCCTTACTGTGAACCAGAGGATAGAAGTTCTTTACCAACTAGCGGTGTGATCTTGGAGAAACCGTGTACATGATAATTCATGTCTCTAAACTAGGATGTGTGCCGTGCAGATCTTGCTCTCGATCAGTGGTTATCAAACTTGGGCGTTCATTAGAGTCATCAGTAGGGTCGGCAAACACAGATCGTTAAGTCCCGCATCAGAGTTTCTGATTCTGAAGTCCTGGCTGGGACCTGAGAATTGGTACTACTGCAGAGTTCCCAAGGGGTGCGGAGCCTCATGGTCCGTGGGGCAAACTCTGAGAACTGCTGCTCTGGCATTTTTGTGATCCTGTCAACTCAGACTCTGTTCCCTTTAAGTCATCTCATCTTCAGAGCTGGTGACTCTGCCTGGCTGCTCTTGTTTTGCATCTGAAGCTTCATGTATTCTCAGTGCATTATTGTGTGTAATTGTTGCCATCGCTGTTTTCTGAGGAAGACTACTGCACCCAGCATAAATGCATTTTTAAAATTTGACATGTGTAGGGGCGCCTGGGTGGCGCAGTCGGTTAAGCGTCCGACTTCAGCCAGGTCACGATCTCGCGGTCCGGGAGTTCGAGCCCCGCGTCAGGCTCTGGGCTGACGGCTCGGAGCCTGGAGCCTGTTTCCGATTCTGTGTCTCCCTCTCTCTCTGCCCCTCCCCCGTTCATGCTCTGTCTCTCTCTGTCCCAAAAATAAATAAACGTTGAAAAAAAAAAATTAAAAAAAAAAAATAAAATTTGACATGTGTAGGTGGCATTAATGAATTGTGTCGCCATGCTGCTGACATGGTGTAAATACAAATTTTTTAAGATACTACACATTTGATGAACCCAGCAAACACACAGATGGATTTGGTTGTACAAAGGACCAATTTACGTGGTGTTTCTCTTAGGGGAACACTGCTCTTTTTAATGTGTGTGTTCGTGTAGGTGCTGCTCGAATGTGGAAAGGGCTCTATTCGATCTGCATGTGAACAGCTTCTATAGAACCAATGCGCCAAAATGATGACATTGATAAAATTTGACCTTGGGGTCCCTTCACTCTATGTTTAATCAGTTAATAAATACTTAACCACTGTTGACATAGGAGGCATTACACTAGATGCTTTGGGGGATATGAAGATAGATCAGATCAAATCCTTGCCCACAATGGAACTTATGACCTAGTGTAAGACATAAGGTGTACACATCCATGGACAGAGTGAATGGAGTTGCTGTATTATTGTCTGGGCTCAAATGACAGTGAATGTAATGATTAGTTGTATGACCTCAATTTATGAACCCCTTTGAGCATCAGCTTCATAGTTGTAGGTAGCTAAAGTAATAACCCCTGAGACCAACTGTGACTTCACTGTGAAAACCCATATAAAACACTTTCCACCATGCCCCCGAGTATAGTATGTGTTCAATAAGTGTGGAATTTGAGAAACTTAACAGAAGACCATGGGGGAAGGGAAGGGAAAAAAATAGTTTCAAACAGAGAGGGAGGCAAATCATAAGAGACTCTTAAATACAGAGAACAAACTGAGGGTTGATGGGGGGAGTGGCGGGGGAGAGAGGAAAATGGGTGATAGGCACTGAGGAGGGCACTTGTTGGGAGGAGCCCTGGGTGTTGTATGTCGGTGATGAATCATGGGAATCTACTTCTGAAGCCAAGAGAATGCTGTATACATACCGTATGGATGTATACAAGCTAACTTGACAATAAATTATATTTAAAAACTAAATAAATCGACATTAAAATAAATAAATTGACATTTATATTTTATATTATAAATATATTATATTTAACTTATTATATATTATATATATTATATTTATATTATATAAGTTATGTTATATATATAAATTATAAATTTATGTTATATATATAAATTATAAATTATATTATAAATATATTTAAAAACTAAATAAATCGACATTAAAAATGTTAATGTATTAAATGTATTAAATGTATTAAAAACATTAAAAAATTAAGCAGTTCTTAACACTGTCATCATGAAAGTAGAGAGTGATAAATCTGATGGATAATTTTTGAGTGCTGACTGTGTTGACTATTGAATTAAGTTTTTGATGTATTATTATTCTCCTCGGTGCTCACAACAACCCCTATGAAACTGATAGAATAATTTTCTTCCTTTTGTAGATGAGAAGCAGGGACTCAGGGACCTTAAATAATTTGCCCAAGGTAACACATCTTGTAAATGCCTTAGCTGGTATTTAAACAATGGCCTTCTGGTTCCAGGGCTTGTATCCTTAACTACTATGTATATTGCTCCTTAATACATGCTAGAAGAGAGATAACCAAGGCATTTGGAGAGGTCAGAGGTAGGAGCAAAGACTTTTCTCTAGAAGGAACTGCTAATATGATAAAGGGTTTGAGCTGGGACTCGAAGGATAGGAGGATTTTGGCTCTGTGCATTTTCATCTGCCCTTTTCCTGTTCAACATATTTATTTATTCAATGAATATTTATCCAACATTTATGTTCACAAGGCGTTGTGGTAGGTGCTGGTGAGGCACGGTGTCTCTGATTGAGTGTCCATGCTGGATAGAACTGAGGGTCCAGAGGTGGAGGTGGTGATCCTACAGGCACTTCATGAGTAATTCTGATGGAGAAATTTCAGATGCTGTTTAATTCAGGAACTACACACTAAGGGCTTTTTCTATGCCATGCTGTGCTACATTCCATGAGGGTCGCAGAAGTGAAAAAGACATGGTTTTGTTCTATTCAGTAGTTAGACCTTCCCTGGGAAGTACCTTATGCTTTTTGCTTCATGTTTCTTGCAGCTGCATATATTCCTTGCTGCAGATGAAATGTCTGTGGTCTAGGATTCAGTCATTTATGATCTCTTACTTTTTAAATAAACTAATGTGATAGGATAACATTTTAAAATTATTGACCCATTCCACCCCTCCCCCAGCATTTATCTTTTATCTCTCTCTTCTGCCCCCGCCTCCATTCATGCAGCTGAAGCCTTGTACACACATTGCCAAAAGAAATGGATATTATAAGAAACTGAGGGGAAAAGTCAGTCTTCCTGGCTGTAGTTTGTAAAAGCCTATGCCCTCAAAGGAAGGGATAGGACTCTTGGTAAAATCCACGCCAGTTACAGGCAGGAAATGCCTCTAGCAAGGTTGGGAAATGCCTGGGATTATGTTCCTATCACCTCGGTTGTAAATGAGGGATTGAAAAAAAAGTTCAGTGAAATTATAGAAAAATAGAAAAAGTTAATATTTCTTGCCTGTTTGTGTTGGTAGATGATATTGGAATCCATTGCACTGATTCATGTTAAGGCTTATGATCCTTTCCAGATAATTTTGGATGTCAACAGTGACTTGTAATACTATATTAAAATACTATATGCATAAAGTACTATATGTATATGTATGTGTGTGTGTGTGTGTGTATACAAACACAGAGCATCCACTGTGTGGATGAGTGGTAGGTAAGTGGTAGAGGCTACTATTACAATGTGGAGTAAGACTAGACACGGCTCTTGCTGAATAATTTTTACCTTCAAGGCAGAAAGTAATTAATCAAATAGTTACACAAATAGATGTGAAATTACAAATGTGGGGATTGCCACTGAGGAAGAAGATACATGGACTATATAGCAAGGGTGATCTGACCTCATCTGGGGGGATCTGAGGAGTCTCTCTGAGAAGTGACATTTGAATTGGGCCCTGAAAATGAACAGGAGCTACCTAGATAAAGAGGAGTAGAGAAAGCCAGCATTCCAGGCAGAGCGAAGCAGGATGCTAGGCCCTTCTTGTGGTGGCAAAGCCACTAGAAAAAACATCTTGGTTGCAGGGAGAGAGAGACAGACTTTTGATCAGAGAATGAGGGCAGCCACTGACATAAGGGATTTTCCCGAGTGTGAAGACATATTCTGTGTGTGGGTGCTGCTTGTGTGTGTCTCCCATTACCTTTGTGTGTGTTCCCGAGGCCCAGGGTGTTCAAGGCTAAACTGTTCATCTTTCCCTCGATCTGCTCCTACTCCTGAGCATCCCATCTTGACAAATGACAGCTCTGTCTTTGCATTTTGTGTAAGCTGCAATGCTCAACATCATCCTTTCCTCATCCTTCTTCCTCATCCCCTACGTCCAATCAATCTCCAATTTCCGTCGATACTGCCTCATTAATATCTCTCACATCTAATGCACTGCACTCCATTTCCACTGCCACTGCCTTAGCTCATGGTCAACATCTCCACCCTGGCCCTGTGCATCCCGAGCTACTTGAAGCACTTTGAAGAAGGCTGCATCTTTCTCTCTCTCTCCAGGTTTTTGTGCATGTCTTTCCCTCTGTCCAGAATTATCCTGTTCCCTCTATCCTCAACTGAAGTACTCCTCTTCATATCATGGGATGCTTCTCTTTTTAGAAACTCTCTCTGACCTCCAGCTACAACCATCATGGAGATGAGGTTGGCTTTTCCTCCTTCGTGTTCACTCTAAATATTTTGTGCTTATTCCTATCAACTAGATCTTTGCTCATCTGTCTAGGCCTGGGCTATCCAATATGGTGGCTGCTAACCACCTATAGTAGCTATCAAGCACTTGAAACGTAGCTAGGATGAATTGAGATGTGCTGTAAGCATAAAATACCATATTTCAGTGAATTAGTATGAAGAGTATGAATGACTTAATTAGTAATTTTAAAATGCTGGTTACATTTTGAAATAATATTTTGTAAATATCAAGTCAAATTAAATACATTATTAAAGTTAAGTTCACCTTCTTGCTTTTTACTTCCTAAACTGTGCCTACTAGAAAATTTAAAATTATATTCATGGCTCATTTGTGCCTCCCATCATATTCCTGTTGGATGGTACTGGTCTAGGCTGTAAACAACCAGAGCAGGGTTCAGCAAACTATGCTCAGTGGGCCAAATTTAGTCTGCTACCTGTTTGTGTAAATAAAGTTTTATTGGAACACAGCCAGGCTCATTAATTTACATGTTGTCTATGGCACTTTCCCACTATAGCAGGAAAGTTGTACAGTTATGGTGGAGACTGTGTGGCACACAAGCCTAAAATACTTGCTATCTCTCTCTTTACAAAGAGTTTGCTGGCTTACATCCTAGAAGGCTGAGATTGCATTTTATTCATCATTGTATCTCCAAATCATTGCACGATACCGGGCACACAATAAATGTTTGCTGAGTGAATAAATGTCTATCTAAGAAATGTTTGTTGAGTGAATACAAGTTTGAGAATTGTATTGCCAGGATCTTCACTGAAATTAGTTTATGACCCACAGCTGTGATGATCATATGACTGAAACTAGAAATTGAAATATAGCCTAATAAGTGGGTATGTACTTAGGTAGTAGTCATATTTGACATTTAAGATGGGAACTCTCTTTAAAAACCCAGAATACATGGTCACCACTTCTGACATCATGGAGTATTTTGATTTTGGAGTGGACAGGTATTTTAATTATGCCCCAAATGGGATGGAGTGTTGTGTGAGGAAGAGAGCTATCTCACAGGTTGAATATTTGGGTGAAGGGTTTAGGTCATAACAACTTTTGCTGTCCCATGTGACTGGTCACCCTGATAAGGGTCTGTGTCCTGTACTGGTTTGTGGAATGGAATCTGGAAACTAGGGGGTAGTAGTTATGGGGACTAAAGACCAATGAAGAAGAGGCTCCTGAGAAAGCAATATTCCTGTCCATTTGCAAGATATCCCTATCTTCCAGAAAGGATTCCTAGATGTAATTTTCCTGTACGTTCTCCCCATAGAAGCTTTCCACAGGCAATTTTTTGCCTGGAAATGTAAGCAGTGATTCACATGGAAATCTGAATCTGGTTTGTGTGCATGGGAATTAATTCTTATATCTTAAAAATGGGGCTGAGAGTGTTGGATGAGAATTAAGAATATCTTCACACTTTGATCCAAATATATGCCTGTCATTTACTCTCCGCTCACAAATCTGCAGCTGTTAGAAGACACAAAATCATTTTCTTTTGCTTTTCTCTGTCAAATTGTTGATGAAAATTATTTCACAAAATTGAAACAGCCAGAGTTACCATAGATGAGAATCAAATTTCAGGTCTTGGTTATGAACATTATCTCATCTCGTAAGAGCCAGTCATTTAAAAAAAAATCATAACATCTCTCAGTGTTGAGTTGAATCTTTTCTTTTTTAGTAATTAAAGTTGTAAAAGCAGCTCTGTATATTCATTAGAGCAGGTAGGTTCCACAGGGCTTTTCTGAAGGGAGGAAGAGAGTTTTCTTCTTTTAGAGCAGATTTGGGCAGCAAACGAGAGAAGAAAAAGAGTAATATTCATTAGTAATGTATGTGATCAATATAGAAAAGAAAATTAAATATTTGGTGATTTTTATGTTAGCTAGTTCAGAGAAATGGATGGTTATAAAGTTGATAAGATCACAGAGCTGCATCTTATACCCACTCACCCACTCATCTATCAATCTACCAGTAGTCACCTATTACATTTATTAAGTTACATGTATTAAATTACTGTTTGTCCAGCTCTGTAGTAGATGTTATGGGGGATACCAGGGAAACAAAAGACAGTTCTGTGACTCTAAAAAGAATCTTCTAAGTGTGAAGATATTTTAAAGACGATGTTATTGTAATTCAACACTCTTTTTTAGAGAGAAAGAAAAAAAAAACAGTTGTTAGGTGATTTGTGTAATGTAATACTCAAAGAATTTTATGGTAGACCACAGGATCCCTAATTCCTATTCTAATAATTTTTCTACTGATACCAGTTTGGTTAGTCAGACATATATCTACCACCTAAAATGTGAGAGAATAAATAATTCCAAGTCATCATGTAAGCAAGTGTAGGATCATCAGGCACGCCTGATTTGGGGGACTTTGAAGAATATTCAACATTGAGTATAAAAGGAAGATGGAAGGGTAGAAGTGAGTGTGGAGCTGGATTTAAAGGAAATACAGAAGTTGGGATGTACACAGTAGAGAGAAGATACTCTAGGTGTGACCAACCAAGGAAAAAGGCAAGGGAAGGGGAACCGAGCAGATGAGAAGGGAAAGAGAGACAGTTGGCTTAGACAAGTATTAACAGAAATGGTAGAGATGACCTCTAGTGGAGCAGAGGGCCTCTGTGGAGAAGCAGGTGGGGTGAGATTGGGTCAGTGAGGTGAGTGCTATTGATGTAAGAAGGCTTAATGCCTCCTGGAGAAATTTTCATCTATTAGCAAGAGACTAAAGTGTAAGCCAGGTTTTTGGAAGATTTATACAATGCATTCCCAGTCTAGAGAAAGACAAAGTATTCTTCAAGGACCCAGCAAGGAACCCAAAAGGAAAGAAAATCATTCTGGCAAATTAAATAAGTATGGCAGTAAGTGTATCATGTTTCCTTTTTCATATCTTTATATTGCACACCACTTCCTGATGTCTGATCAAAATTTACTAGTTTGGTGGAAAATCTAAATGAGAATATTTGAAAAAAAAACCCAAAACTAATAATATTAAGGATATGCATGCACTTATTTTCAGAAATAGTCCATTTCTACTCTACTGGGGTTTGGTTTTTTTTTTAAGGTTTTTGATATACTGCTCAAATTATTGCTTATGTAGGATGAAATGCAGCCTTAAACACTATGCTGTCACAGTAATACCTACAAATCACTCAGAATGCCATCACTGGCATATAGTAAATATTTTATATCTTATTGAAAAATAATATTTTCCTTATAAAGTATTAGAATCATATTCCTTTTATGCTCTCCCCCAAAGTCTCCCTTGAGAGGCTTAAAAAATAATCTGACTAAAGCTTCATCATACAAATTTGCCAGTGAATTTTCAGGGCAGGACTTTTTGGTTTGGGTTTTCACTTCCATGGATTCGGTGTACCAGATTCTGTTCTGTAACATCACTGTGTATGGCCATTGTGTATGCCTGTAGAATTGGTATGGAAGAAGAATCTATAGCTTTCTACTTTTTAAAATTTTTGGTTTCTTACAATGTAAGTAGAAAGTTTATATCCACATAAATAATGCCAGCCTACAGCTATTTCTCCTATTCCAATTTTATGAGTCTGCAAAAGATGTCCAGTAATCGTGACCAGTTTCTTTCAATAGCACAAGTTTCCTCCTTTATTTGCATAATTAACTTGCCTTTCAGGGAACTGGGATGGTATGAACAGAGGGAAAACATGGACATTCAATGTTTGTTGTGACTGAGAAAGTGGAGCTGGAGAGTATAGGCAGGGAAGTGATTTACCCTTATCTGAAGATGTGGCTTGGGTGATTGGCTACCTAACACTTCCTTAAACATTCCTTCTTCCTTATTCTTTTTCAAGGATGTGATAATCTAGTGAGGGAAACAGACATAAACAAATAACTTGTGGAGTGAGAGAAGTGTTATAAAGTGGACTAAACAAAGCGCCATGAACATGTGCTTTTGTCCCTTTTCCCAAGTTGATGAAAAAAATGTTGACTGCTCATTTTAGTTTTTGAGGCACACTCTTCTGAAAATAGACAAGTGTATTTTGCTTATTATCATCATCTTCAAATCTGGGCAGGACATTCTGAATAGGTGGTTTTATGATTGTAAGAAGTTATTTTTGTAGCTAAGGCTGTGGGAAAGTGGGCACTCATACTTTGGTGGTAGTAGGGTACATCAGAGCACATCAGTGGATTCTCTCTAGAAACATTTTAGTAACCTGCTCTGTGAAGTCTTTTTGCATCTTGATTACTATGCAATCTTTAATGCCTAAAAATCAACTTGAATAAATAAATCAATAAATGCCAAAATGTTTACAATTTTGCATATAAAATGTTGCACAAATTTCACTTATAAGAATTAGAAATTATATGAGCCTACTGTTAACATTTAGCTGTAAGAGAGAAAGACAGAAATCATATGTTTTCACTCATATGTGGATCTTGAGAAACTTAACAGAAGACCATGAGGGAAGGGAAGGGAAAAAGAAAAGTTACAGAGAGGAAGGGAGGCAAACCATAAGAGACTCTTAACTACAGAGAACAATCTGAGGGTTGATGAGGGGGTGGGGAGGGGGAATCGGTGATGGGCATTGAGGAGGGCACTTGTTGGGATGAGCACTGGGTGTTGCATGAATCACGGGATAAACCGCAGGAAACTATCCCAAAAACCAAGAGCATACTTTACACACTGTATGTTAGCCAGTTTGACAATAAAGTATATTAAAAAAAAGATTTAGCTGTAAGAATATACATTATATTGTTACTTATAATACTAAAAGCTCAGAACAGCTCATTTAGGTTTACCGATATTGGATAGAGTAAAAATTACATAACATCCCTACTATGGACTATTAAGCAGCCATAAATGATAATGTTGCAGAAAAATATATAAATGGTACAAAAAGATGCATGAGACTGTTTTGTAAGTAGGTCATGAAACAGTGCATAGAGTCAAAATTCATTTTTATAAAAGGAATGAAATGTTCTGACCTGGAAGTAAAAGATGACATTTCTTCTTATAACTCATTGGCCAGATCTAGTCACATGTCCCACCCACCCAAAAGGGAACAAGGAAGTGTAATTCTCTCATGTAATTGGGAATGAGAGAATTAGAAATACTCAGTAAGCAGCGCTAAAGATACCACTCATGGTCACCAATATTCAGCGCACTCAGTCTGAGTGAGGGAGACAACTCAAAAGTCCTGTTCAGTTAGGGGCACCTGTGTGGCTCAGTCAGTTAAGCATCCGACTTGTGTCATAATCTCAGGGTTTGGCTCAGGTCATGATATCAGGGTTCTTGAGTTCAAGCCCTGTATGGGGCTCTGCACTGGCGATTTGGAGCCTGCTTGAGATTCTCTCTCTCTCCCCCTCTTTCTCTGTCCTTCCCCTGGTTGCTCTCTCTCTCTTTTTCTCTCAAAATGAATAAATAAATAAACTTTAAAGAAAAGTTAAAAAAAAAAAGTCCTATTCCATCAGAGCATCAAAAACTCCCAAGTCCATGATTTCTGGGTAATGCCTGATGGTCTGGATGTGGTTCTTTTTTTTTTTTTAATTAAAAAAAATTTTTTTATTTTGATAGAGAGAGAGAGAGAGAGAGAGAGAGTGCATATGCATGCTCGCACAAGCAGGAGAGGATCAGAGAGAGAGAAAGGGAGAGAGAGAATCCCAAGTAGACTTCACTCTCAGTGCAGAGCCTGATGTGGGGCTTGATCCTGTGACCCTGAGTCAGCTGCTTAACTGACTGAGCCACCCAGGTGCCCCTGGACGTGGTTCTTTTTGATCCTCAAGCCAACTGGAAAAAAATAGATTCTCTCTTTCCCCCATATCTAGTACACAATAATAGAACAGGGGCCGGGTGTCTACAACATTCCTGTTTGGAAAGGGGAAGTCGCTGCTTCACGTCAATTCTGAAATCTAACTGCAAGTCCCAGCCCCCTGGCGGTGAGAAAGCTTCTTGATTAGTTTCTGACCGGGCCCCAGGGTAGGGGTTTTCTGAGTCCATTGTTCTCCAGGGCCCCTGACTCTGTACTTTAGGGGCCTTTCCTTTTCTATTATTTGGCTTGGCTACTTCTAGAAAGTGCATTGTGGAATGTGCCCTCCTTCAAGGTTTAGAAGCTTTCTTAGCCTCCAGCTTGCTCATAGAAGCTCACAAGCCCAACTGTTGTTAAAGTTTCTGTCTTTAGACTACGCAAAACTGTCACAAACATTTTTAGAAGGCTCATAGTTTCTTTGGCTGTACAAGTTTCTCAAGAATTTAATCAGCTTCTTTTTATACTTGATTTTGGTCAGCTCCTTGTGCCAATAGCCACATACACCGTTCTTTATTGAGACATCCTTCTCTCTGTTTCATCTTAACTGCAGGTGTATTAAGCCCATCAGCCTTCATTGGAAAGAGCCACAACTTCAGTCTTTTTTATTTGGATGATTTTGTCCAAGTGTAAGTCTAACTAAGTGCCATCTTAACTCATTCAGAAGTTTAACACTGGGTGTGAAAACCATACCCTTGATGTATCCCTTGACACAAGGCTATGTTCTAATCTTTCAGTTTTTCACCAATCAATGATAAGAAATAATGGTCTGTTCCAATCCTGCAAATCTCCTATTTTCTGGACCATCTCTGTTACTTTCCATGCTTACTTACAAATCAGTTAGTTCTGTTCTTAGCTCATCGTTTTTATTATAGTATCTTGTCACATTCAGTCAACAGCAGTCAACAACCTGCTAGAAAAGTTCTCTTTCCAAATTACTTCCTGTAAAGCTATAAGTTCAAAAAGTATATTATCTTTTAAGTTATCACAGGTGACAGTTTTACAAAATAGATAATCTATTTTGCAGCTGTAACCAAAGATTCCTTGCTGCCTACCAGCTGAGCACTGAGCTAATGCCACACACTTTAGGTTTTTGATATGTTATTACTGCACTTCTAGGCACTTATTTTTGTATTGACCAGGATGGGAGAGCTCTGTAGTGCTTAGGTTTGTAGGTTCCTTAAATATGATTGTCATCAAATGATTTTGTCCCAGGCAACTGGAATATACATTCAAACTCATAAGAAGTTATGGATAAAAATGCTGATTTGTTAATTAAAATTGAAAGTCTACTTAAGTGTTCTCTAACCAGAACATGTTATTCTCTGAGTCAAGAGATTCCAGAAACTAGTATTGCTCAATCACGAGTGGGTATCATTGTGGGATATTTCATCCAATCTCTGTGGAGCTTGACCTCTGTTATGTCACCATGGGGCTCAGCTATTCTTTGACCAGGACTCTTGGACTGGACTCTCTCCTTGTAGATTACGTTCTAAGGGGCAGAGACAGACAACAAATACTGAACACAAAATGTCACTTACCACATAATGTAAGTCTTTTTTTAAGTTTTTTAATGTTTGTTTATTTTTGAGAGAGAGAGAGAGAGAGAGAGAGCGTGAGTGGGGGAGGGTCAGAGAGAGAGGGAGACAGAATCCTAAGCAGGCTCCAGGCTCTGAGCTGTCAGCACAGAGCCTGATGCGGGGCTTGAACTCACAGGCCATGAGATCATGACCTGAGTCGAATTCAGCTGCCTTAACCGACTGACCACCCAGGCACCCCTAGTCTTTTTAAACTAATAAAATTAGGTGATGGGATGTAATGGAACTTGGAGGAAGGAATGGAGGAAGACAGTTTAGCTGGAATGGCCAATGAAAGTCATTCTAAGGAGGGAACATCAGAGCTGAGACTCAAATGAGGAGAAAGAGGTAATCATAGAAGATCTGAGGAAAGAAAGTCTATGCAGAGGAATACCAGGTTCAAAGGCCAGTGACATGAAGGAGCTCAGTGTGCTAGAAGGCTAGGAATAAGGCCAGAGAAGCTGGAGAATGGTGAGGAGAGACGTATGTGGTCATGTTTGAGAGACTGGCAAGAAATGTATCATGGATAGCTTTGTTGGTGATGTGGAGGAGTTTTTTACTCTAAGTCCAATGGAACTGTTGGAAGCTTTTAAGCCCTAATCAATTTGACCTGTATTATGCTTTAAAAGGTCATTCTGGCTGGCTGCTGTGTGGAGAATGAACTCTGCAGAGGAAGAAGTAGAAATAGCCCATTGAAGTCCAGGTGTGACATATTGGTTGCTGGGATTAGGGCCAGAGCAATGGAGATGGTGGTAAGTGGCGGGCTCTTGAAAGTATTTTGGAGATAAGAATTGGCAAGATTTGCTGATAGATTGTTTGGGAGGAGTGAGAAAAGGTATTTTGGCCCAAGAAGCTTGGTGGTGATGATACCATCAACTGTGATAAGGAAGACAGCTGGGGGTAAATCAAGACTTTTATTTTGGACATAACTAAATTTGAGATGTCTATTAGACAGCTAAGAGGCGATGTCAAGTAGGCAGTTGGATGTATAAATCTAGAGCCCAGGGGAGTGTTAAGAGCTAGAGATAGAGATTTATGAGTCATCAGTACGAAAGTGTTATTTTAAGCCATGGAAGAGGATGAGATCACCTAGAGAAGGAATTTGGAGAGAAAAGAGGGTGGACAACAGAGTTAAGGGTTAGCAGAGGAGGAGGAACCAGAAATGGAAATTAAGAAGGAGCAAGGTTGGGGTTGGAGGAAAATCAAGAGTGATAAAGATATTTCTGCAAGAAGAAAGTCAAATGCTGAAATTTGATTAATGCCCTAATTCTGTTTCCTGCTTTGTATTTCTCCTGAACATCCACAATACCATGCCCTTCTCCCTAGCATTTGATCCTACTGGAAAGGAGGTTATTTACAGAATAGTCATTGTTTGTATTATTTTATAATTTCTAAAAGTTTGTTTATTTAGAGGAGAGGGGAACATAGAGAGAGGGAGAGAGAGAATCCTCAGCAGGCTCCATGCTGTGCGTAGCCCGATTCAGGGCTCAAACTCATGAACTGTGACATCATGACTTGAGCTGAAATCAAGAGTTGGGTGCTTAACCAACTGAGCCACCCAGGTGCCCCCATTGTTTGTATTATTATTATTCCCTTCTGGTGAATTATAATAAGAGGTGGATGAAGTGGCATCTTGATGGATCAGGAAGGTCATGGGTCTACATTGACATGACTGATGATAAGAACTCACTTGCTATGAGAATGTAGGAAGGTTTCTTAATCTCCCAGAACTTTAGTTTCCTCGTGTGTTACCTGGGGATAAGAATACCCAGAGTTTTGTTATGGAGGTTGTTAATGTAATATATACAAAGCACTAAGCTCAGTGCTGGGACGAAAGTAAGTAGATCACAAACGGTAGTTTTTATTACTTTTCCCCTGATGCTAATTGGCTAACTATGGAAATGGATCACTATCAAGTAATCCTGGGAAGATGAATTGGTTAATTGTTCAGAACTATGTTGGAGAGGTGAGTCTACCTACTATTGCTATAGGATAGAAGCCAAACACTCCACCAATAAATAAATGCCCCCTGCAACCTTAGTCCTCACTGCCCAAACTGATGATCCTTTTCAGAGTCACTATATGTAAAATTCAGTTAAGTGATGTTTTAAGAGTTGGAGAATCAGTGATAGAAACATACCTCTGCTTCTCTGTGGAGAATTATCCAGGCCCAGCCATGAGACTGGCAAATCAGGCTGCAAGTGAACAGATAGGGTAGGGACAGGGGCCTCCGTAGAACTAAGAGAGGGTCGTGAACTCTGTTAAAATAAGCAGGCATTTCCCCACCTTTGGGCAGCTCACAAGCCTACCTTATCCTCTGAAGCACAAGAGAATGGGTCAGGGATATAATTGAGCAAGTGTCTCGGATTCATTTTCCCGCAAATGAGGCTGTTAGCCCTAGCCGCTCTCTGAGAGGTTTTTGTTAAACATAACAATTCCTCTGCAAATGTTACAGTTCCCCTTATAGTCCCTCTGCGCCAACCACTTTCATCTGTGGGCGCAGTTGGGTGGCAGTGGCTGCCCGGGAGTAGGGCAGGGAGTCTGTGCTGATGGAGATATGGCAGCCCCTTCCTCCAGACTGACACCCCCCAGCCCCTCCTTGAGGTCATCTCATCTTGAGTTTGGAAAGAATGCTCCACACCCACCATTCAACTCATGTGTCTAGTTTTCAGTTCAACTTAACCTGTTAAATTAATTTTCCCTTGAGGAGAGTTACCACCTTGGCCTAATTATCAGAAAGGTAGAACACCTTCTGTGGAGTGGGATTCACTCAGTTTGAATCTTGAGTCCAGCATTTAAGATCTCTGTGATCTTGATGCAGTTGGTAAATCTCCCTAATCCTGTTTCCTCATCTGTAAAACGGGACTAACTATTGCATAGCATATCATGGAGATTAATCAATTAACCCACACAGAAGATTTCTTTAGCATTATTAATTTATACCCTTGAACAATGCCGGGGGTTAGGGGTGACACCCAGCCTGCTCAGTCAAAAATCTGCATATAACTTTTGACTCCCCAGAACTTAACTACTGATTGCCTACTGTTGACTGGAAGCCTTACCCATAATTGACTGGAAGTCAATTAACACATATTTTGTATGTTATATATATTATATACTGTCTTCTTACAATGAAGTCAGCTAAATCAAATGTTAGTAAGACAATCATAAGGAAGATAAAATATATTTATAGTACTGTATTTATTGAAAAAAATCCACATGTAAGTGAACCTGCATAGTTCAAATCCATGTTGTGCGAGTGTTAACTGTACCATTAAGTCTATAATAAATGTTGACAGGATATTTAATCCATATTATGCAAAAAACACTGAGAAACTCATTTTAAGAGGCTTCTTTATGCTGTTATTTTCACTAGTGGTATTTTACATGTCATTGTTGGTTTACACATTTTATTCTATCCTCTATGATGCTTATGAAAAAAGAAATACCATGTTAGGAGGATCTAGGAAACTAGCTTTATGATACAGTAGAGAATAATGGCACCTCCTCCAGTTTTATATTTATGAGAATGTCTAACCCGTCAAACAAAATGTCAACATGGAATCGGAGTCATTTGGCGAGTATGTTTATCTTTAGGGTGTTTTCAGCTGCATGTAATGGAAAACCTTGACAGAAACTGGCTTAAATAATGGGTAAAAAATGTATCTCACAAAGCTAAAAGTCCAGAGATGGGATAGCTCAGCCATATCCTGAGGGATCCATTGTTTCCACATTGATGCCGTGCTGTCTTCCAAGGGTTGTCCTTGCCTTCAGACTTGTCCCTCTCTGGTCACAAAAGGGCTGTTGGAGTCGTAGGCATCACCTCCAGGTATGGCTTTGTTTAGAGAAAGAAGGGCCATTGTTCCTCATGTCTCTTTCTTATGATGCCACTGATGACCCTAAGAAATTGCTGGCATTGGCAGCCTTCCTTAGGCATGTAGATGGTCTCAAGAGTTCAGCAAAAAATAGTTCAACAACTTGCCAGTGCAGCACACCAGCGTCCTCTCTTCCTTCTGTCCCTACCTTTTTCCACACCGGTAGTTGCACATTTTAAAGTCTATCGCTTGCAGAATCTCATTCCCAGTTCCAATTGTTTTTATCAGTTTGGGTTATCTGCCACAAGCAACAGAAAACAACTCTGGCTGCTTGAGGCAGGACATAAATTTATTTAAAATGTACTAAATAGTTCCAGAATGATCTTAAATTTTCTTTTGCTATAAAGGACATCATTGGGACACTTGGCAAATTCCGAATAAAGTCTGCAGATTAGATAATAGCAGTTTATCCATACTGATATGACAAAAATTGTGCTGTATGTAAGATAATTTTTTTAAGTAAATACCAAGTGACATTTTAAGGAAAAGATATCATGTCTATAATTTACTATTAAGCAGTTTAGAAGAATTCTAGAGAGAAACAGAAGAAAGCAATGCAGAATAATAATATTGGGGAAACTGGCTGAAGGGTGTCCAGAAAGTCTTTGAACTGCTCTTGCAACTTTTGTGGAAGTTTGAAATTATATCTAGTAAAAAAAAATTTAATGATGCAAGCTATACAAAGTTAAGGTTGCAGTGCTTTATTAGTTACAAGAGCTTGCTTTAGTAATTCTCTAAAGACAATGAGGAAGATACTTAGTGAATAGCCCAAGAACAGCCTAGATTGCAAGAAATTCGGGCCAAAAGGCTTCAGAACTGGAAACAGTGCTTCACATAACATCAAGGAGCTTGACCTTTGCCACAGAGCAGCCACTTCCATGATGCGCTAGATACTGCCCTTTGCATTGCTGCGGTGGCTGGTACCCGACGCTATACCACTGTCAGCACAGTTGCTACTGCTGTTCCCACCACCACCACTGCCAGGGACTGTCTTTAGGACCTTTCCTTTTTAGCTCTGCTACGTGACCGTCAAAGTCCATGCTGCAAGAATCAGACTGATAGAGCTCACGTTGTGGGCTTGTACCTAGAAGCAAGTCAGACTTGTAACAGGAGTATGGAGACTTTGCAATCTCCAGAGGTGAAACACAAGTTCTGCTTTGCCACAAAGAGAGGAATTCCCCGAGGAGGAATGAGTTTCAGATACAGCACAACCCACAAGGATAGAGGTCTGTTGCAAGATGGCTTTTGATGGATGTCAAAATACACTCCTGCTATTGTCTTGTTGAAGGTAGGAGCAAGGGAAAGTGTATTTCTCTCAACTTGAAGGGAGTAAAGTATTCACAGATGTTAGGTCCAAACTCACATATACTCACACACACTGAGGGTTGATATGGAAGAAATTAGCCTTGATGAGATTTAACCACTTTCTGACGTTGCACGGAAAAGTTGAGCCCTTTGTTTTCAGCGGGATTGATTTTATTCTGAGTATGCTTTATTCTGGATGTTGATATATTTTTCTTCATTCTCTTTCATACACATTTTGAAGTTTCCTCCTTTTCTATTTCTTGTTGTAAAAAATGACTAGGTTATTTCACATGACTCTTCTGTTTCAGAAAATATTCAGTTCATGTCTCTCAAGAAAGCCCAGCCCTCTGCTCTGGCCTAATATCTACTGTCTGAGACTCAACATACTTTTGTTTCTCACTCAAACTTTGTTTTATTGTGTAACGTAAATATAGTTATGTAATATATAATATTGGAGGCTTTTTCTGGCCTAGTAGCATGTTAAGTGCTATTTGTGCATTAAGCATTAAAATAATTTTTTGCTCTTTTGCTCTTATTGGAAAAGAAAGGTTCACGCTTCAGTTAAGGAAAAAACAATAGTGTCATATAATTCTTCAGAGCATAATATTTTTATAAATGTTCCCCACAGAAAATCATTAGAGGGAAGTAGAAATGTAAGAGAAATGGTACTCTAAAAGTATTTGACATCTGGTTGGAATTATGTTATTTGATTATTGAAAGCTTCTTCGGGGGGGTTGAGGGAATTTTAACATTTCATTTGGCAGTCAGGTAAGAGACGAATTTAACTGGCCTTCAGTACTGCTGGCCCATTCCTGAGAGCTAGCTGCTGAGAATAAGGAGGTGGGGAGGAGGAAGAAGCCTTTACTTACACTCCATGAGGGATGATTCAGGTAGACAGCCTGAATTATGTGACTTATTGGCAGCAAGTTAAGTATTGCCTGAGTGGATTACTGCAAAATGCTTTAGCTGGGGACGGCTTTGAAAACCACTCATCAATTACAGATGGTACCTGGTATAGTAGCATGAGTACCCTTGAGTGCTTTTGTCCAGGAAATTTGAAGGAACCTGTTATCTCTGACCTCCTCTAACCACCTCTTCCTTCACAGGTGACCTTTCTTACCTAAAGACCTCAAATGTTTATCACGAACCTGCACTCCACACTGGATATCAATGATTAAACAATGCCCACTGCAGGACTGTGACTTTAAATTGTCTCAGAAATTACAAAGACCAACATTTGTTTTTGTTAACCCACTGGGTGATTCTTTGTCTCCAGTGGTAAGTGAAAGGATCAAATTAGGGATTTCTAGAGTACCAGAATCCCATTAGGGTTAAGCAAAACTCCAGATTTTCCCAGAGTAACTTTGGCTATAGATGTTCCTTATTTGAGACAGGAAGTAAGATGAAATGTTCTAACATGGCTAAACGTGATAGGCAAGTGAATTCATCTAGGGACAGTAGGTTCTAACTGTCCCTACTTGGATCCATGTAGTTACCCAGGGTGACTTGGGTCCATGGATACCTGAGAGGTCCATGGAAACGGTTCAGGGCATTTGTGAGTCTATTCAAAATGTAAGCAAAATTTTGTGTGTATTTTCTTGTGTGCATTTATTTTTCTGAGGAATATCCATACTTTCCATTGGATTCTCAAAGGGATACAGGTCCTAGAAAACATTGGAAATATCCCTCCATAGCAAATAGCCACAAATCTGTCTAAATCCAGGATGTCTTCAGCCTTAAGCAGAACCAGGTTAAAGGAAAGAAGAGAGTTAGCTTCCTGGAGTGCCCTCTGTAAGGAATGCTAAATCATTGCTGGAATAAATTGAAAAAGAAATGCAAATTCATCTCACTCCTGGACATTGCCCTTGAGTGAAATTAAAAACGGAGACTTTTTTGACTTTTGAGCATTTTTGTAAAGCACCCTTGTAGTCATAGCCAAAATTCTGGAATTAAATGATGAATATAATTTTAAGTATCCTGGAAACATAAGTGGCTATTTTTTCAAGGGGAACTGCAGTTGAGTAACCACAAATAATAGTAACAAAAATTTGTATTTACTCCCGTCTCTCATAGAAAGCATATCCATGCCATACCATATTTCTCATCATTTCCACTGCAAATGTACAAATCCTCATTCCCTTTACTAGGTACCCCTCCATAGCCTTTTTTTTTTTTGATGTTTATTTATTTATTTTGAAAGAGAGGGAGTATGAGTGAAGGAGGGGCAGAGAGAGAGGAAGAGAGAGAATCCCAAGCAGGCTCCACGCTGATAGTGCAGAACCCAACTCAGGGCTTGATCTCATGAACTGTGAGACCATGATCTAAGCCAAAATCAAGAGCTGGATGCTTACCCCACTTAACCAGCTGAACCACCCAGGCACTCCACCCCTCCATATCCTCTATCCCAGTCCATGCTTCTTATGCTACTGATTTTTCTCTCTGGTCCTCTCCCCATGGCCTTGCTCTGTATTACGTAGATCAATATGGTGACTTTGGCTTAGTCATTTCTCCTATCCATAGGAGATATTCCTATATGCCTGTCCCTTCCTGGGCCTGCCCCTTCCACCCATATTTTGTATTTGGCATCACAAGTATTCTAGTACCTGATTTGGGAAAGACTCAGATTAAAAACAGGATAGATGGAAAACCGAGAAACACCCACTTCTTTTATTGATTTATTTATTTAATTTATTTTTTAAAAAATTTACATCCAAGTTAGTTAGCAGATAGTGCAACAATGATTTCAAGAGTAGATTCCTTAATGCCCCTTACCCACTTAGCCCATCTCCCCTCCCACAATCCCTCCAGTAACCCTCTGTTTGTTCTCCATATTTAAGGGTCTCTTATGTTTTGTCCCTCTCCCTATTATTATTTTTGCTTCCTTTCCCTTATGTTCATCTGTTTTGTATCTTAAGGTTGTCATATGAGTGAAGTCATATGATATTTATCTTTCTTTGACTGACTAATTTCACTTAGCATAATACCATCTAGTTCCATCCATGTAGTTGCAAATGGCGAGATTTCATTCTTTTTGATTGCCAAGTAATACTCCATTGTATATATATACCACATCTTCTTGATCCATTCATCCATCAGTAGACATTGGGCTCTTTCCATACTTTGGCTATTGCTGATAGTGCTGCTATAACCATTGGGGTGCACGTGTCCCTTTGAAACAGCATACCTGTATCCCTTGGATAAATATCTAGTAGTGCAATTGCTAGGTCATAGGATAGTTCTATTTTTAATTTTTGAGGAACCTCCATACTGTTTTCCAGAGTGGCTGCACCAGCTTGCATTCCCACCAACAATGCAAAAGAGATCCTCTTTCTCCACATCCTCGCCAACATCTGTTGTTGCCTGAGTTGTTAATGTTAGCCATTCTGACAGGTGTGAGGTGGTATCTCATTATGGTTTTGATTTGTATTTCCCTGATGATGAGTGATGTTGAGCATTTTTTCATGTGTCGGTTGGCCATCTGGATGTCTTCTTTGGAGAAGTGTCTATTCGTGTCATTTGCCCATTTCTTCACCGGATTATTTGTTTTTTGGGGTGTTGAGTTTGATAAGTTCTTTATATATTTTGGATACTAACCCTTTATCTGATATGTCGTTTGCAAATATCTTCTCCCATTCCATTGATTTTCCTTTTAGTTTTGCTGATTGAAGAAACACCCACTTCTAAATCTTGTTCTGGCTGCACATGGCAGAGTGCTGATTACAAGAAATGAGCGATTTCTTTCATTACTTGATTTTTGAAGCCATTTAATATGCCTCCCAGGTAGTTTTCTGATTTGGAAAACCATAAGAGAAAATAGAAATGTTTAATGCTTTCCAGAATTCTTGTTTTAGAATTCTCCTTCAAATTGTGGAGATGAATTTGTACGTGAATCTGATTCTGGATGTAGTTTTCATTAATTTAAAATCTGTTTCCTGCTATCCCCACTCAGAGTTGATGGGCTTGTACAGATCTTTCTACCTGAGCCAGATGTCATGCAAGATCCTGGTGAAATGGAGATGAAAAGACCCATACCAGCTTTCAAGGAGTGGCTGTCAGATAAGTGGGCGATTGCAGTATGTGAAGGTAAATGCACCCAAAGGTGGGGGGGGAGGGGGAATATGTACTGGGCAATGGGAACTGGTTGTGGGAAGCATCTACATTTGTCTACAGGAGGGGAGCCTTAAGCTAACTCCTAGAAAATGAATAAGCATTAAGCTAACGTGAGAGGCACATAGTACACAACAAATGAAGGCACGAGACGGCATAAGAAGGCATGTAAAGTGGGGTACTTGGTGGCTCAGTCAGTTGAGCATCTGACTCTTGGTTTCAGCTTAGGTCATGATCTCACGGTTTGTTGGTTCAAGCCCCACATTGGGCTCCATGCTGAAAGTGTGGAGTCAGCTTGGGATTCTGTCTCTCTCTTGCGTGCACGCGCACTCTCACTCTCTCTTTCTTTCTTTCCCCCTCCCCTATTCATGCTTTCTCTCTCTCAAAAATAAATAAATAAATTAAAAAAAAAAAAGAAAGGAAACCAGAGGTGGCTAGTCAGATACCTTTAGTCTTCACAGGAAGGGACCTTTGTTTTCTTCCTGGGGGATTCTGAAACTTGGAGCCACTCATCTGTAGCCAGCACTGTGGGGGTTCTCAATGTGGCATGGTGGCTAACGGGGTGGGTTCAGAGATCAGCCTGCCAGGGTTCTCTTGTTCGTGCTAGTGTAGTGACATTGGACAGTTTTCCTGGCTTCTCTGTGTATCACTTTTCTCATCTGTAAAATGGGGATGTGATATTGTCTCCTTCACAGGGGTGCAGTGAAGATATAATGAATCTATGTATGACATTTAGAATTATACCTGGCATAGGCAGTAGAGTACAAAAAATGTTAACTGGTATGTGCATTCCCTTTCAAACATCAATAAATGGAATGTTCTGCAACATTCCAAAGTTTGATCTTCTATCAGGGTTGGCCCTGGGAGTAGATAGGTGGATCAGACACCTCTTTAAACAGTTTTTTGTTGTTTTTTCAAAGTTTTATTTATTTATTTTGAGAGAGACAGAGAGAGCATGAGCAGGAGGCAGCACAGAGAGAGGGAGAGACAGAGAGAATCCCAAGCAGGCTCCTCTCTGCCAGCACAGAGCCCGGCATGGGGCTCAATCCCACGAAACCGTGAGATCATGACCTGAGCTGAAATCAAGAGTGGAACACTTAACCTACTGAGCCACCCAGGTGCCCCGATTGGATACCTCTTTATATGTTGCAAGAAGAGTAGTGAAAACTCTTCTCTATTCTACCATATTTCCCCTACTTGGAATGGGGATACCCACTTATTAAACCTTACTGGTCAGTGAAGATAGTTGATAGTTAAACCATTATTAGGCACTAACATCTGCTTATCTGATATGTTACCTGATCTGCTTATCTTATATGTTATTTAGTAAGTTATCAGATCTGGGAACATAGCCTAGAGGGAATGGGTCACAAATCTGGTAAGTCAAAAGCATAAATGAAAAGTGAAGGAATACAAATTAAATTTTGTCTGTGGCATACTATATAATTTAAAGTTTGTTCACAACATAGATTTATAGCTATTGTTTATAAAACACTTTAACATTTTATCTCATGGGATAGTTAAAACTATCCCAAGAGGTGTAGGTAGAGCATTTTTTGTTATTTTTTTAACGTTAATTTATTTTTGAGAGAGAGAAAGAATGTGAGTGGGGGAGGAGCAGAGAGAGGGGACAGAGGATCCAAAGTTTGATGTGGGGCTCGAACCCATGAGATCACTACCTGAGTTGAAGTTGGACGCTCAACCGACTGAGCCACACAGGTGCCCCAAGCATCTTTCACTACTGAGAATACATTCAAAATAAGGAAACCAAGGCACAGATGAAGACAAATGTGGCAACTTTTGTTCAAATGCCTCTTCCCACCTCATGCTTCCTATCTAGTTCTGCAGTGTTTTTATTGAGAAGGAGAAAAATGTCTAAAATCCACTTTGGGGAGTTGTATGACTTCTAGTGGAGCACTTGCTATATTTATCAAAAAGTTATAGCCCCTGGTAGTATCCTTCACTGAGTATCTGCTGCCTGGGGCAGGGAACTTGCTTGGGAATATATGTATTATTCATATTTACAGGCTTGCCTGTTATAACAAGACTTTAGAGTTGCTACCTCATGTTTACAGACACATAGCAACAACAAGAGACAAAGACATGGGTTTGGAATTTATCCCATGGATATTTTTATAACCTATGCTGTGAGTAGAGTCACCATGGAGTGACTCAAGAAGCATATAGACGAGTTGGGGAAGGTGTGAACTGCAGCTATAAAAGGTTAAATAAAAATAAAATGAAGTTAGGAAATGAATAAATGAAAATATCTTTAGGTACTATGATTCTGTAGGTACTATTGAATAAGTGGAAATAAGCATCTGCTAATGTCTCATAATCTCAATTTCCACTTAAAAATGTGCACCCTCAGTTCATGACCCTACCAGTCTCTCATGTTTCAGAAAAATCCTTATAGAATAAGCATGTGGACAGAAAAGAAATTAAAGAGAAACCCAGATGGAGACAGCGGAGCCTCAGCTCCATGAGATCAGGGACCAAGCCTGAATTATTTGTTAAATCCTCAGGGCTTAGTATACTACTTTAGTAGATGCTTGATAAATATTTGCCTGGTTAAGGAATGAGTGGGTGCATGGGGAAATGCCAGAGACTATCATAGGATTGGAAAAGCATACTGAATGTGTAGCAAGGTGGGTGCAGTGTATTTTCATCTTTAAGCTTGGCAGGTAACACGTAATAGGTGTTCTAGAAATGTGGAAGGAAGGCAGGAAGGAAATGAGAGAGGGAGTTAATACCATAGGATCATAGGACTGGAATGAAATTTGCAAGGGCATTCGTCCTTCCCATAAGCTTCAAGGAAAAGTCTGAGTATAGAGGATAACAAAACAACCAGACCAACCAACAACCAACCAAATAAAAAGCCTCAAATTAGTGACATTTAACATTGTTAACCAGACTGATACAAAGACACAAAAGGTTTGGAGTTGGAGAAAGATTTTGAATTCAAGTCCATTTGAATCCTGGTTTTGCCTTTTTTCCTTCTGTGATCTTGTACAAGTTGCTGTTCTAGTTGGGCCTCAGTTTTCTCATCTCTTCAAGGGGAATGAATTACTATGCTAGAATTTTTATAAAGGTTAATAAGATAGCGTATTAAAATGTGTTCAATAGTTCAATAAAAGTTTGTAAAAGAAATTCCTCAAATAGATTGATGCTGAGGAAAGATTTTTCTCTGGAATCTTTTAGAAGGAGAAATGCTAACCCAAACCACAAGTATCTTTTCTTAAAATTCAATTTATGGAAAAACCTAGTGCTTTTGGTTGATGGCATGTCTCGGGATTTTGCATACTAGAGAAAGTGCTTTAAAAAAGTAATAGGACATGGTAGTGTAAATTATTTGGCAACAGGCTGTCATATTCTACCACAAGAATTCTTCAATATTTAATTAAAAATTCCAGCAACTTAAAATTCAAGACATGTCAGGCCAGTAATTGAGGCTCTAGACTAATGTTGGAGGGCTTTGATTGTCAGCTCCAAGGCCAGACTTTCTCTCCTCGTTCAGATTACTGGAAAGGCTTTGAAAGAATGGATCTAGCTGTTGTAATGGATACCTATGGTTGCAGCAGTAAGTGTAGATATCAGTGTCTATTGTGATGTGCTGTCCCTGTCCGAGTTTGGAGAGTCAGAAATGGAAAGAAATGAGAAGACCTGTCAGAGCCAACAGCCCCGGAATCTCTTGGGATATGTGTGAAGGGTGGCCTTCAAATCTGTAGGGGTTACAGCTGTGCCAGGAGATATATAAAGCTGTAAGAAAATGAAATAAATGAAATTTGTCCTTTTAGTTTCTTATACCATGCACAGTACCAGTGCCAGCCCTGGGCTCAGGGACAAATCTACTGACAAGTGATTAATATCGGGGAGAATCATCCAAATCCAGAGGCATACATAATTCTGTGTCCGTCTCTTGTTGGTTGACAGACAGTTGGATAAGACATGCCAAACAGGTCGAGTGTGGTCATAGCAGAAGTTGAGTTCCAGTTTATCCTTGCTGCCAGTGCTCTGTCATTTAAGGGATCCAAGAGGGAATGAATATTTGTTTTATCAGACCCCGTCTTGGTGAGCTGGGAATGAGTTTCTTCCTCTCTCCTCTTCAGAGCAATGTGGTCAAGTCATACAAGGAGATACCCAGCCACCTTTTCCCCAGGTATCCCTCCACCTACTCTGACCTTAAGTAGCTTAGCACCTAACTAAAATTAGAAAAATAGAAACAGGGAAAAAAAATTACAACCAACATGTTTCTTTATGGTCATGCAGTTACCTACCCACACCTCATTTTAAAGGTGAGAAAGTTGAGGACTTGGGACAGGACGTAATCGTGTAACTGGCTTATAATCAGAACCCAATCTAGAGCTCTCGAATTGAATAGCAGAAAAGAGGAAAACTAGGAAAAGCCTATAAAGAGAAAGTCTGAGCAAGAGACATCTGCAGATTGAGTGCAATTCTAAGAAAGCAAAAGAATTTGATATGCATGTGACTAAAGTGAACATTAAGAAGTATGTTAATGTTTAAGTGTTAAAATTAAAGGAGTCTGTTAAAGATTAAAAGGAGTGAACACCGATGGCCCTCCAAGGAGATGAATGAATGAATGATTGAATGAACCAAAGGTGTTTTTGTCTTGATATTTCTTGACTCCATATTCAAAACCTAGTACAGAACTAGTCAGTTATATAAAAGAGAGGGAGGGCAGTGAAAATCCGTGTGAACCTCCCATCTCCATGGGCTTCATCTACTAGAGAAGAGACACATGCGTCATTATGGGGACCTGCTGAGCTGGAGCCACAGATTCTGGTCTGTCTGCATACAGTTTCTTTAATGTGAAGGGAAATATCAATGGAACTGAAAGAAAAAGAAAAGGAAATTTTACTTTACGCTTGTCACGAATTGCCAAAGATTTGAGTTATAGGAGAATAGCTTTGAATTCCCTGGGAATGACTGACCAGTTAAAACATCCCCAGCCCTTGGATTGTCCATGAAGCCTATTTAATCAAACGGCTAACCCATTCCGTTAATGGGTCAATTCAGTCCAAATGGTTCACTGGTAGGATACAACAAATACAGCGTTTGTGACTTCTCATCTTTAGATTCTGGGCAATGCCAACTTCCCTTATTGGATAAATAGTCCTTTGAGGTTATGATGTTGGGATGTACTGACTCATGTGATACATCTACAGAGTGGATTTTTTAGATAAAGTGGTAAAATTTGGCAGCAATCAAATGCTGAGTAAGGAAGACCACTGGACTAGGTAGGCTCCAGACTACACAAATCACGGAAGAGCGTGCTTTAGAATAGTGTCCAAGATTGCAGGCTCCACATGTGGATTGCCTAGTTTAAATTACGCCACTGTCTTTATTGGGTCTTTGAACAGATCACTTAACCTTTTGCTGTATCAGTTTCCTCATCTGTAAAATGTAGGAATAATAATTCTCTTCCCCTCAGAATATTGTGAAGATTAGGAAATATTTATGAAGGGCTTAGAAAGAGGATGTAGCAGAAAATAAGTGCTTCATAAATATTAATATTATTAATTGAATTAATGCCAATTAATTATATTAATATTACTTAAATGTAGACAGCCCTGTTGACATAAGGAAATGATGGATGAACATGATATATGCTTTAAGCACATGCAGCAACATCAAACTATGACATAAGGTTATTAATTGTGGTATTAATATTACTGGAGGCAGTGATTGAGGGAATACAAGCAAGAAATCTTTTGGGTTACTTCATCTCCCTAGAACACCAAGTAACAATCCGCTGGAAACTTGGTAGCCTAGGGCTTTTATCTTGGAGTTTAGGGGGAAGGTCGCTGGCTCATTGGTTCAACAGGCACAACAGAACAACTACATTGAGCTTCTACTGTAAGCTCAGAAGTTAAAGAAATATGCATAAAATATGCTTCCTGTCATCAAAGGCTAAACAGAATAATGGGGGAGAATAACATAAAATAACATAAACCAGTAGCTCTCCTCCAAAGAATAAGAGCCATGTTATTTTCTCAGAGAAACCACCTTTGGCTCTTTAACTGCAGCTAGTTAGCCCTCCATCCCCTCATCTCTGTGCCCCCTCCTGTCTCTTTACCTAGCCTAGGCATCCTTACTGTGCACCCTAACGCTCCATGTTCTTATCCTTGGTAGCTTTTATTATCATGTAAACTTAAACATTGTTTTTGCAGGGGTCCCTGGGTGGCTCAGTCAGTTAAGTGTCCAACTCTTGGTTTTAGCTCAGGTCATGATCTCATGGTTCATGAGTTTAAGCCCCACATAGGGCTGTGCACTGGCAGTGCAGAGCCTGCTTGGGATTCTTGCTCTCCCTCCTTTGCTGCCCCTCCCCCCTCAAAATGAATAAATAAACTTAAAAAAATTGTTTTTGCATTTTTCCATCCCACTTGATAATAACTTCTTGAAACCCCAGACCATGTCTGTCCTTCTTACTGCTAATTCCCTAGTGCTTAGGACTACACCAGGCACAAAAGTACTTTATACCTATTTGTAGAAAGAATGAAAGTGGAGGGTCCTTCCTGGCAGAGCTGAGGAAAGGTACACAGAGGAGGAGCTGGACTTTGCAGGGTACAGAGGAGTCCATGGAGGAAATGCATATATGACCATTTAAAACCAAGTGTGCATTTCCAAATAACTAAGTTGCCTGACTTGTTCCAACCACTTGGATCCACTGTTGAGCTGGAATGTGTAATCATTTTGACATTTTGGAGAAATATTTACTAAGGAAGATAAGCTGGCTACTCTAACAACTAGGTCAAGCATCTGATTTCACGTTCTATTTTTTCCAGCTAGAAGCTCAGCATGTGTGGCTTAAGTCGTGTGAGCCTCAACATCCTCATCTCTATAATGGAAGTCTCAAGGATCATCCTCACTGAGCTATTGTGAGCACTGAGCCAATACATAAGGAGGAAACCTTTTGTAAACAGCAAGCATATATGAGACCTCCTTATTAGTATACTTGGTCATAACTGTGTTTACAAAAGTAATAACCACAGTGATATGATGAATCCTATGGTCATAAAAGGAGGTCCCATGGAAGCCCCTAGAAGTGGCAAGTCAATGTGTTTTTCAAACCCAGGTTCTCCCTTAAAGGGAACCAGCACATCAACAAGACAGGAGCTTGTCAGCTTTCTCTCTCGCTGAATCTGGGCCAGGCCCATTGCCTGAATTTTATGTTAAATAATAAAAGCACTGACATTAAATGTGTTGCCACGAATCAACAACCTATTTAAGGTAAGGTATTATGGCACAGCGGTCCCCAAGCAATGTGTGTTTAAAAAAAATATGCTTAAAACTGCAAGTGCTTTGTGTAGCTGCTTCGCAAAATCACTAGAGCTGAAGTATTTGTATTTTAATGTTTATCCCCAAACTGGCCTGCTGTTTTCAAATTGCCCAGGAAACAAAATGTTGAAAATGGAAGGAAACCAGCACAAGCTAGATTTAGAAATGCAGTGTTAGTAAAGCAAGCTGTGGGGTTCTGATACCTTAAGAGCACCATAAAATGCTCATAATTAAATAACAGTTTTTCTTAACACAGCTATTCCTATTTTTCCCCCAGCCACTTATGTAAAAGCATTTAATGTTCATTCTTTCATTACCAACCAGAGACTCTTGTAAAGAGGGAGCTGGTCCCAGAAATTGTTAAAAATATTTTAATAATGGGGTCTTTTACAAGAGGGAAACTGTATTAGGAAACAAAATCAGGCTATAGATACTTCCTGTGGTTATTTTTATTGGCAATGGGCCCATAAATGATTTATATGGAGGAGGATCATGCCATGGAGCTGCTACCTGAACAACAGTGGTAAAAGCAATAACAAAATGCATTCTGGTTGTCGGTGTCACAGAGACTGTGGAGGAGCAGAGGGCTACCAGTATCTGAAGAAAGAGAGACAAATGTGCTGGGGAACCATAACACGGAACAGCCGGGCTTCCAGATAATTAATGGAAGGAAGGAAGGGGATGAAACCCAAATCAGGTGGGATTTCAAGCGCTCCTACCACGGATCGGCATAATTTATACAACATTTTGAAAGCCTCACACCAACTATATGAGGTGAATGTGCAGCTAAGGCTGAAATCGCTTAAGTAACTCTGTCAAGTTTGCACAGGGAGGAGGTAGCAGAGATAGTGGGATGTCTCACGTCTGCATGACTCTCAATCCCGTTTGTTCTCTGCTATTCAGTGAATAATACTGAGGTAGCAAGTGAAAGTATGAATGAAGTGGGAAGTGTTCGAGACTTGTAGCAGAATGCAAGAGAAGGAGAAAATGCTATTCAATGGTATTTCCCCAAGTATGGTCCTGGGTCATCTGCCTCAGAAGCACGTCAAAAGTTTGTAAAAAATGAAAAATTCCAGGTCTTCCCACTGTAGATTACGGAATCCGATTCCCTAGGTGTGGGGCTCAAAGATATCAGGTTATTCATTTATTCCCCAAGAACCTAAATTGATTCTCATGCACACTTAGGAGACAACCATAACCACCAATATGTCTTAATTTGTTCTTTATACTTAACTTAATGGGAGTGTACTCCGAGGAGATACCTCTCACAGCACTGTCGGTTAGTGAAACACATTTCAGAAATGCTCGTTCATATTTATATAATTATAAACTTGTCCAACCCTTCTGCTGTGTGAACAGAGGACCCTTAGGAACATGAGTTTGAGGTTATTGTAAATATCTTTGCTGTGGTATGATGGCTGTTTCTAAGAGACATTCAGTAAGTGTTCATGTTCCTATACCCAATGGGAAATCTTTTTTCAGTTCACACTTTAATCAGGAAGTAATTTTTCCCATGAGAGTGGTGTATTAGCTGTTGCTGTGTAACAAATCACTGCAAAACCCAATGCCTTAAACAACAAAAAGGATGCATGTGAAGGACATGCAAAAGACAAAGCCAACCTCAGAAGGCCATATATGATATAAATTATATAACATTCTTGGCAAAACAAAATTACAGAAATGGAGATCAGTGATTTCCAGGGGTTAAGGATGATGTATGGGATGGATATGACAATCAAAGGGTAGCATGAAGATCTTTGTGGTGATAGAGAAGTTCTGTATCTTGATTCTTTGTCTTGATTACCCTGGTGGTTATAAGAATCTACACCATGGGTAAGATGGCATAAAACTCTACACTCATATGCTACCTGCTTTGATTTTTGGTTTTGATTTTGTACTATAGTTTTATAAGATGCAATCATTGGGGGAAACTGGGTGAAGTACACATGAGATGTCTCTGTAGGAATCCTGCAGTTTCCTGTGAATCTATAATTATTTCAAAAGGAAAACATTAAAACAACTTAAAAAAAACCTATAAACAATTGTTATCTCATAGTCTCCATTGATCTGAAATATAACGGTGAGTGTTCCTGGCTCAAGGTCTTTCATGAGATTTCAGTGAAGCTGTGGCCTGGAGCTGAGGAATCATCTGAAGACTGCATGGGAGGATAATCTGCTTCTAAGCTCATTCATGTGACTCTTGGCAAGATTCAGTTCCTCGTGGATTGTTGGAATGAGGACCTTGGTTCCTCACTGGTTGTTGGCTAGAGTTCTCCCTCAGTTTCTTACCACTGAGACCTCTCCATAAATCAGCTCACAACATGGCAGCTGGCCTTTCTTAGAGCAAGTGAGAGAGAGCAGGTGAGCACTCAGATGGCAACCATAGTCTTCTTAGAATCTAAGCCGGTAGGTGACATCCCATTCTTTCTGTCATATTCTCTTCATTAGAAGTGAATCAAAAAACCCAGCTGACACTCAGAGGGAGGGAGTTACATGAGGAACATTAGGAACTGCGGATCATTGGGAGGCATTTTAGAAGTTGTCTACCACAAGGACTTTAAAAAATATCTTTCTTTTAGACACAACATGAAGAAATGATAGAATACACAGTGATCAGATTAGAGGAAGTCTGATATAGTTCTGGCATTGAGTAACCATTCTGAGGAAGCCAACTGGTATTTTTTAATCTATTAAAAGAAGCAAACTCCACACCAATAACAATGTCAAAGACTGTACTGAGGGGGAGACATCAGTAAACTCATAAGCAAATTCATAAGCAAATATCAAAGATTTCTTGCAAATAGTAGTAGAGACCCTGATATGAAGAGTAAATAGTATGGATATTTATTTCAAGATATACCTGATTATACCTTTGCAGGCTGGGAAGGCGAGAACTAAGGTGAAGATCACCAACAAGCAGTGTATATCTCTTTGCTTCATTTGCTGAGATTATTGTCATGAGGACTGGTCTCTCTCCAACACGGGGTGTACTAGTTGTCTATATTAATCAGGTGAAAAACTTCTAAAGCCTTATAGTCTGACAGGCAAGATCTTCTACCCTAGGTCCCACTGAGACATAAATCATCATTTGCTGTGGCCAGAATTGAACTTGGACTAAGAATTGGAATAGGATTGTCTGACCACTGGTAGCCTAGATGGGCCCTTGGTAGTTATGTGCTGTACCCATGTCCTGCTGGCGGAATATTTGGGCTGTCTTCCAAAAGCCCAGACTTGCAATGTGTCTACTCCATGGGCAAGTCTCTGTCCAACTCTTTATTCCACAAGATGATAGATAATGGTGTGACAGACCCAGATGTTAGCTAAATAAGTTTTGAACAGCCTGCTCTGGAGTATTGAGCATTGAGGAATGGCTAGAACATTTTCTCTAGAAATGAGTGTTGCCAGAAGTATTGGATATGGTATAGTGATCTTAGTGGGACTTAGTGAGTCTTATGTGCAATCAATAAGTGCTGAATGCCAATGGTGAAAAGGACTTGCTGGCCAAGGGAGCTAGGATAATGGTGGTCATGATGATAAATGCATGCTTGAATGTGTGTGTGTGTGTGTGTGTGTGTGTGTGTGTGAACATGTGACGTGTGTACCCCATGTCAGCAGTGTCTACCATCACAGGTGGTAATAGTTGGGACCATGACCCTCTTGTTCATCATCATACTTTGGCATATGTTAGCCATTCAACAAATAAATTGAATGCATTCTTGAGAATTCCATATTATTTCTGTTCTTTTAACATGCCAAGGGCTGAAAAATCAGGGCCAGGGAGATAATTGACAGCTGGGTTGTCTGTCCTAGTGTGGATTGGCAATGAGGTGGACAGAAGGTGTAAAACCAAATGAGAGACAGAGGGGAACCGTAAAAAAGGAGACTGGGTATACATTATCAGGGTATTTCTGGAGGCAAAATGCAGGGTGAAAGCCTTAACTTCCCATGATGGCAGACGTGAGTGTGATGGGTATATGTAAAGGCACAGGCTGGAGAAAAAGAAATAACAGTTTAGTGAAATCAGACTGTTCTCAAGCAGTAGAAACTTATTTTGTATCAAACTGTGTTGAAGCAGAGGTGTTGAAAATAGCAGAGGAACTTTCTAATGTTGACAGTTGTGAATTGTGTTTATCGATCCATTAACAACTATTATGATCAGTGGCGCAAAAAATGTAAGGTACTGCCCGAACTTGAGATCCTAAATAGTTAACCTGTAGTATTTTGTTTCCAGAATGGTATATGTTAGAAACACGTACTCCTGAGATCTGTTTATGTCAGGATGAGGTGGCAAACGAGCTGCTTGGTGTTGCCACTGGTGAAGACAGCTGTGTGCTTCGGAGAAGTGGGAATCAACTTCCCTAGAAGCCCTTCCTATCAGGGGCTATTTGGATGTCTCTGGAGTTGCTTCAGGGCACAGCACTTAAGTGGAAATTTCTGTCTGCCACAACACTGGTAGAGGGAGCTGGTGCTCACCAACGGCTTTGTTTCTCTCTTTTTTTCCTGGCCACAGTACTAAATGGTACCAGACCCTTTTCATGTAGGTGGAGCTGCATGCCACAGTGTGGGCAGAAGGGAGGGATGCCATTTTGTGGACTGGCCCATAAAATCTTCCATGCATGATCCTCCACCTGTGATGTGAATGAGAAACAGTGTTACTGCGCTAAGCCATGGAGATTTGGGGATATTTGTGACAGCAGTTAGCCTTCCCTGACTAATACAGCCATTGTTCCACAAGACAAGGTCTGAAATCAAGTATTTTTCCAAAATATCTGATGGCTCTGAGAACATGTTTCATTGCCTCGCACACAAGAACACAGTGCAGGATGGCCCCCAGCTTGTATTTACAAACAGAAAACAGTTTAATATAAGTGAATGAAAAGAGACAATTTACACTTGAACACTGTCAAGTAACCCATGGTTTCATTTGTGTGTGTGTCTGTGTTAATGTGATGCCAAAATATTAGTTTGATTAAAATTGTGCACATTTCACAGTATTTGGTTACAGGCTAGTCAGTCATAATATTCAGTGTGAGAGATACTGTCTCTCATCATAATGTCCTTTCATTATTTCATACCCTGTTCATATGAACATTGAACCTAAGATTCAGGGGTAGTAGGAATACTGGTGATAGACAAGTCTGTCATTTCAATGTAAAAGGATCAGTGATAAGGTAAAGGGAATTATAGACACTAAGGGAGCACTGGAGGAAACAGATCTAGCTCGTCTTGCCCAGAAGGGAAGTGCAACTGTCAGCAAGTCTTAGCAATGGATGTTCTTGACTAGTGGTAATAAGAACCACAGGAATTTAGAGGTTAGTATCCTGGTCAGATTCCCTGGAAGCTGAGCTTGAGATGGGGATTCTTGCGGAGGTGAGGCTGTTCTCACAAAGAAACCTGTAAGGAAGTGAGACAAGCAAGATAGGACTCAGGAAGAATCTAAGCTAGCATCATCTTTATCTCAGTGAGAGCTCTGAAGCAGTAATGGTATCACAGCTGTATTCCACCTTGAGGCATCAGTTAGTCATTTGCTGTGGACCGTTGCTTGAGGTGAGGTGTATAACTTCGCAGACATTCCTGTGCAAGGTGGCTCCCATTGACCAATGGCAATTCTCCAGAGAAGGATATAGCTAGGGATTATCAGTAGCCATGGTCACAGTTTCTGGGAGATAGGTGCACTTCCCTTACAAAGGGGATATAAATAGGGCTCTGATCATATACTCCTGTTCCCTGCTTCTATTTCCCTGTTATTTCTCATATTATATTTACTCCATTTATGCAAAGCCCCTCTAAGATTCTGATTGATCATAGTTGCTAGGGAAACTTACAAGACTGGGGCTTAGTGAAGGTAATAACCCAAGGTCATAATTAGTACACATCATCCCTCCCTTACTATCCTTTCTGGATTCTCCTCCTCTCATCTAGCATCTCTGCTAGTCAATATGGCTTGCTTGGTAGTGTGATCCAGATCTTCATCCTTGGGGGGGGGGGGGGGTCTAAGTCCCTAGTTTCCATGCTCTTACTTACCTAGCTATGGTTGCTGTCCTTGCCTGTTTACAACTAACCTGAGCATGGTGGTGCCAAGAGGTGCCCAGTTTATTCTCTGTGTTCTAAACATATTTCTACTTTTGTTATGTAGCAATAGCTCTAACTTTTCATGATAAACAGGGTCGGTTAACTCTGTACACGTAGAAAATCTAAGTTATTGGACAGGAGTGATAGTTTTAAGTTTAATGAGACTCTTACAGTATCCCTGATGGAAATATCCTTTCTTTGTGATTGAAGACCTCTGTAACCACACAAACTAAAGTTACAGGGATGAGGAGTACAAATTCCTAACTAGGTCACTGAGAGTGATGGAAAACAGGACCATTCTTACTTTATCCCTTGGTTCCTGGACCCATGTGTATTCCACTGGTTGGACACACAGTATCACACCTCTCTCTGCCCTTCCCCCTGGGATTTGATATTGGTTTTTAATTATTATCTTGGTTGAGAGGTTTCTGCCAACTGCTAAGCATGTCCATTCTTATTTGAGAACCAAGGAAATAGCACTAGGTGGTTCCGTGTTTCCAGTGGACCTTCCAAAGGATTGTGATTTTCCTTTGGGGCAGTTGACTTCAGCCTGCTTAGCCATCCTTAATTTATTTTGATTATTTGTATTAAGCAGTATTCTTAGGGATTGTCCATCTATTTTGCCCTTAATAACACCATGTTCTTTTAGCCATATCTGTAGATTGCTGTGGTTCAGGGCCTCCTGGCAGCAATTCCAACCTACATGCCAGTTAAGGTAATTATGGCCACCCTCCTTCTCATGGTTAAATGCTGCTACCTGCCTTCTGTCTGTTTTGGACCCTTATCATCCCCATTGCTACCAGGGAGCCTAGTTTGATAATAACATGGCCAGCTGTCAGTCCTTCTCTGCAGAGGACAGACAACAAAGAGCTTCTCAATGGTGCTTCTGTCCCCATCACCAGAGCTTGGAAAAACAAATTATTCTCTGAGCCCTCGAGAGGAACATAGTCAGTTGATGGGTTCCTGGTCACACAGAGTAGATCCATTCTTGCACGCTCACTTCTCTGAGTTTTTTGACTCTTTATACTTTGCTAATGACATTCTGGCATCTCTTCTGCACTTAATATGGCCATTACTGGGGTGCCTGGGTGGCTCAGTTGTTTGAGCATCCAACTCTTGATTTTGGCTCAGGTCATGATCCCAGGGTCATAGGGTCGAGCCTCATATTGGGCTCCATGCTGAGCATGGAGCCTGCTTGAGAGTCTCCCTCTCTCTCTCTCTCTCTCTCTCTCTCTGTCTCCCTCTCTCTCTCTCTCCCCCTCCCCCTCTAACCTATACTGTACTTATGCTCTCCCACTAAAAAAATAGTAATAATTTGGCCATTACTCTTTCTAAGCTTCTGAGAGCCATCCCTGCCCTGTACCAGGAACAGTGCTCAGGCTTTTACCAAGATGTTAAGTCCTACATCATGAGAGCTGTCTCTGTATTGATAAATTATCTCCATCCAGCTTTATATTTCACCTCTTTTAACAACACCCAGGCTTACTCTCAGTGTCAAGGCATGACTTTTCCCCTATCAGTGTCTTGACCTTGGTTTAGGAGACTTCATGTCAATGCTGAGAATTCAATTCCCTGTGAAGTTTTCTAACTCTTAAAGTTAGGTTCTTGGGCTTAATTTTCAGCATAACTGGCCCCCCAAGATGTAGGAGAGAGGGCTCTTTTTAGATACTACCAACCAAAGAGGCTTTTTGATGTTCACACCTTGCTTTGAACTGTTGATTCATCTACCCAAAACTGCATGTTATGTCTTCATGAAGCAGCTACCTCATTCGACACTCCTTGTAATTACTACTTCCTCAATGCCTCTGAATGCCAGGGATGTTACACAGAAGCCAGTGCATACCCTTCTACCTAAATTACAATCCAATTCATGCTAGGTGGAAATTGCAAGTCCATAGCTACACGTGCCAGGGACTTTCAATAACCCATCTACCTCTGAGGATGGGGCTTTGATTACCATTTAGAGCTGAAAATGGGATTCTTGTGCAATTAATTTATTAAAGGAGTGTTCTCAGGAGAAACCAATAAAGAAATGAGAATGCGAGTTATGACAGGGGATGAAGCCAAGCAAAGATGAGAGTTCAGTTAAAGTCTAGTCTAATTCTGTTCCTACAGGGAGCTGTGGTGACTGACAACACAGGATTGCTCCATCTTCAGGACAAGGGACCACAGGGACCACACTTTTGGATCCTTGAATCATTCTGTCTTTGCCTGTTTTGCCACTCCCAGGGAGGGGTTATGTTAACTTCTCAGACATCTACAGTTGAGGTAGCTGTTGTTCACTGATGACATTTTCCAGAGAATGGTGCAGCTACGTGCCCTTAGAAGTTGACATGCACAAAAGCTAGAGGATGGGTGCACCAGCCTTTCAAAGGGATCTGGGCAAGGTGCCAATGAATCTATTATAGGGAGAGAGGTCTCTGCAGGCTGAATGGTGAAGGAAGCTGCCATAAATATGGAGAGCCTTAAACTCTGACGGAGAAGAGTATTATGAACCACAAGCCTTGATACACTAGTTAGTTTGGTGATGCATTAATTCATTCATGCATTCACTTATGCATTCATTCAGCAAATATGTCTTCCATACATAGGTATGTCAGATGCTGCCCCTCTTGGCACTGGATATACAGCAGTGATATAGGAAGTCCCTGACCTTAAAGGGGCTTACATCCCAGTTAGTGAGGGAAATAATTGCAGCACTATTACAATGGAATTTCACTTTGTGTGTATGAACAGTCACCAGTTAGATTATATGCACTCAGAAAGACAAAGATTTAACAATTTCAATGGGGTGGGCTCCTTTGCCCAAGACCAACTCAGTGAATGCATGCCCTGAACTTAGCAGGAGATGGAAGATGTGAAATCACTGTTTTCTCAGTCAGAACTCGGCCTGCTAGAACCTAACTCCTGTGTTGAGTATTATTCTATGGTTATTTATTTTTGATTTTTTCAGCTTAATTTTTAAGGTTAGCTTAACCACTTAACTACTGTTTCTAAAAAAGTGAGAACACAGTCTGTGAGTGGAGGGATATCCATTTCTGGAAGCTTCTGAGTAGGCCTAATGCATGTAGCTGGGTGTAAAACTTAAGCTGGGTCTAGATGTCTATAGTCTGGTCTACGAGTTTTCATAGGTGCCAGCCAGCCCCTGAACAATTTTGCATTGACCTGCGTTTTTCTCTAAGTGCAGCCTGTGAGGAGCAATTCGAGCCCTGGAGTGGGGAGACTTTGCATAGGGGGAAATGTTAGTTTCTTTAAGAGACAGCATTTAGGTTCGCCCAGACTGATTTGCTGATTCTTGGTCCTTGTACTCTGTTTTCCATTGGAGAGAGAGAGACCTCAGTCTTCGTATTGATTGGTTGCTGCAAGTTTGAGTCAGATGATGTGTAGCAGTGGCAGTATTGAGTTGTTGAGTTGTATTTGTGGCTTACGTAGGAATGAAAGCTTTTCATTGGATTATTGTGAGGATGGGTACTGAAGGCAGATAGTCATAGAAGTTATTGACGGCTTTGTGTTTGGAATCAGGAACCAGGGTACACAGGGCGAGCTGACTTGCTAGGTTTAGCCATAAAGTATGAATGAGAATTAATTGGTGAAATGCTTGTTAATACATCATCATAATGCATTCTTTCCTTGTCTATTGGAGAAAATTTCAGCGTCTGAAAAGGAATTTAGTAAGATCAATATTCTGTTTTGCAGCATATTTTTACAAAAATAATCTATCAGGGTCAGAGAAACTATGGAGTTACATGACATCTACTGACGGTGGGGAGTATCACAATTTAGGCTGTGTTGAGAGATGATCTCCCCCACCTATAAATATTTGTAACAAATATCTGCATGTGGATATACTGTGCCTCTGGCCTATGAAACTAGAAACCGAGTGCTGAAGTTCCCTAGTCAGCTCTTACTCTTGTCGGGGATTGGATGGGAAGTGGTCGGGCCCAGGAGCTAGCGTTCGATTTAACTTCTTTCACATTGAAGGATGATGCCAGCAGCCTGCTTCTAGCCCTGCCAGAGAGCAGCCTACATGAGATTTGTGGGCTGTATTATACACAAGAGCAAAACACATCACTGTCATTCTACCAGAGGGGTGCTGCTCACTCTCACAGATAGAAATCTAGCATAACTCCTAGAATTAGGGACTCTGTATCTAGGCAGAGAAAATTAGATTCCCACCATAGGAAAGGGATTAAGACCCTTGCTCTGTCAGTTATTTGTTGCCACAATAATGCTGCATAAAAACAACCACAACCTCAGTGGCATATGTTAATAAACATTCATGGTTTTTGTTCATGTATCTATAGGTCGATGAGGTGGTGTTGCTATTCTGGGTCAAGCTTGGGTGAACTTATCTGAACTCATTCATGTGTTTGTGGTCAGCTGGCAGGGTGTCTGGGGGCTGCATATCTCGGGTGGCCTTGATTTTCCTCCACATGGTCTCTCATCCTCCAGTAGACTAGTCCACAATTGTTTGGCAGGTGAGGCAAAGTCTAAGAGAGCAAAGGGAAGTACTCAGGGCCTGTTGAGGCTTAGATTTGGAACTGGCAGGCCTTCACCTTCTCTGCATTTTTTTGGCTAAAGCAAATCAAAGGCAATCCAGAGTCAAGGGCATGGGAAGAGCTTCAAAACCCCATGCAGAGGGCATGGATTCAGGAAGGCATGGAGAATTGGAGCCATTTTTTGCAATGAATTTACCATGCCCAATTGTGCAGGAAGGCTTTAGGTAAAAGGATAATTTATTGCTAAATGGTTCATGATAAGCCAGTCAAAATCAGACTTGCCCTGTGTAAGAGGAATCAGTACTTCTGTCAGTCCTTCCTGAACTAGATTTGTAGACCGGCCACCCTCTGACATAGGTAGTTTGTCTTTAGTGTCCTGCTCACCTGATTTTGTTCCATCCTTCAGTAACTTTCCACTTTTCACATCTGCTTTTTAGCAGTGTTTAGAAAAAAAGCTTACAAATTATTTCCCACTGGGTAAAAATGACTGATAATGGCAAAGTGCATTGAGTCTCACTGGCCTTTTCATGGAGCGAACCAAAAAGAATGGAGTGCCAGGTGTAGAGTTTTAGGCATTGGACAATTGGACATTGGACATTGGACATTGATGCTGGGAAGGTCCTTCTCCTGGAATTGCTTCCATGTGGAAAAACAGAGCCCTTCGGTCAAAGATCTGGGTTCCGATGGAGCTCAGTAGATGCATAGGTTTTGGCAATTTACTTGGCCTCTCTGTGCCACTGTACCTTCATCAATAAGATAGGAATATTAATATATACTTCAAGACTTACTGTAGAATTCAGTTAGGTAATCTAATGCACTCTTTGCTGTGCCTGGCAAAAAGACTCACAGCAAAGTTCATTGTCCCATCACCCCACCACATATGACCCTCTACCTCTGACTCAATGTCCAGGTTGACTCTATGATTCTGCTGAGAGTCATTGCCAAGGTAAGAGAGAGCAACAAATCTATTTTGGATATGTGTCTGTTGGCACACATTGTGCTCATTGGTCAATGAGGATATGAATATGTGTATGGGATGGTTCCTGCCAGTGAGGCAGTTGTAATTTGGTGGTACTTAGGACTGAGACTGAGAACTTGAGCCTCTGGCTAAAAAAGTTCAGTGTCCCAATCTCTACTCACTGACTTTTCATGACCTTCACTAAGAATCTGATTGTTTAAGAACAAAATGCTCCACAGTGAGAACTGGTTGAGTCCATTTGTGGTTCAGCAATGGGCAGGGCCATAGACCTAGAAGAGGAAATTTACTGGATAAACATGAGTTAGTAGGGTAAAGCTCCCAACAGGATGCCTACTATATGGTAGGTCACTGAAATAATATATCTCTTCCTCTTTCCTGTAGTGGCCTCAGCTAAGACTCAGAAACATCAACTTTTGTCCCAATGTAAGTAATCAAAAGTTACAAAGTACCCAATCATCAACCCAATCATCTTTGAGGGAAACAACTTTTATTTTTCTCCTGTGTGTCTTTAAAGCATACTTCATGTATACATTAAAAAAAAGATATTATTCTATGGGGCTCCTGGGTGGCGCAGTCGGTTAAGCGTCCGACTTCAGCCAGGTCGCGATCTCGCGGTCCGTGAGTTCGAGCCCCGCGTCAGGCGCTGGGCTGATGGCTCAGAGCCTGGAGCCTGTTTCCGATTCTGTGTCTCCCTCTCTCTCTGCCCCTCCCCCATTCATGCTCTGTCTCTCTCTGTCCCAAAAATAAATAAACGTTGAAAAAAAAAATTAAAAAAAAAAAAAGATATTATTCTAAAGGATAGCATGAGAAAGTTCTTTTGTAGTGATAGAACGATTCTGTATCTTGATTGTAGTGGTTGTTATATAATGTGTGCATGTGATAAAATTTCATAGAACTATACACACACAGATATTTAAATGAAAGAATGCAAAATAGGTACAATTTGAATAAATTCCATAGATCCTACTAATGCCAACGTCCTGGCTTTGATATTGTACCATAGTTTTGTAAGATGCTACCACTGGGGGAAGCTGGGTGAAGGGTACAGCAGACTTCTCTAAGCTATTTTTGAAAGTTCCTGTGAATCTATAATCAATTCAGGATAAAAACTATTTTTTAAATAGATGTATTAACATTTTCTATATGCTTTCACAGTAACTCCTATTGTTTTTGGTTTTTTTTTTTTTAGTACAACTTATCTTACTGTTTGCGTATCTTTCCCTTGTGAGCACCAGAAAACTCAGTCCTGCTTGCTATTGTCTCCAGGACTAGGCCTGGCATTCAGCAAGTAGTTACCAAATAATTGAATGAGTACTTAAGTGAATGGATGGATGAGTGAATGAGTGAATCTACCTTTTTGAGTAATCTAAGGCTTGACTTAATTAAGGCCAATTAACTAAATTTTGTTTAGGTCACCTGTCTGCATTCATACAGTTGGTAGTGCTTGGAGGATTTTCTGATTCTGTTGCTCTATACTGTCCAGGAAATGACTACATTAGTCACACAACGTCTGATGACTTTGTATTAAACTGGAATGGGTGCCCATCTTGACTGTTCTTCATGGGACAACATGCATCTGAGATTAAAGTGAAGCAAACAAAGCCTTACTCATGCTGTAGATTTCCTCTTCCCCTAAAAGGGTCTGTGTTTATCTACATGTAGCAGCAGGACAAGATGAGCTGATATGGGGAGACCACCACAGAAGAAAAGCTTGTCCTCAGGCTCTACCACCTGCTACTACTCATGTAGGGTCATTGTAATGATATTTCTTATTTTGTTTTCCATCCACAAAACCCTTTGCAGCCATTAATAATTACTTTTTGGCCAGAGTCAATAGCTGTCCAGTGTGTTGCCTTTAAATATTTAACTATGTTCAGAAAAGAACAGCAAAATCCCCAAATTGGCAAGCACATGGCATTATCCAATACCAGATAGGACTTTCCATTTTCCTCTAACCAGGATTATGTTTGTTTGGAGCACAAAGCCCTGATAGAACAGGAGATGCTCTAGGAAGCAGAGAAAGATTACCCTGTGATCATCCTACTCCCTGTTTAAAATCCTTAGTGGCCTCCCTTTGCTCTTGAAGTATAAATTTATTGCCAAAGCTCCCAAGGTCAGAAGTTACCTGGCCTTTGCCTCCAGCACCAGGTTTTTTCTGTGCTAAGCTCCCAGTTATTTTCTATACTCTGGTCATATTGGTCTTTGCTGGCTCTCACATTTACCTTCTTCCTTCCCTGTGCTGACCTGTATCCTGCAAGGCACTTCTGCCTTTTCCTTTTCTTCTTACCACCTTCTCATACTTTACATTCCCAGCTATAAGAGCAAGTTTTCAGGAAAGACTTTTCTGTCCCATCCTGGTCTAGGTTAACATATGCTATTTTACACTCTCAGAGTACTTATTCTTTTGTAGCCATTATCGTAATAGTTAAACAAATTTAATGATATAATTAGCTGTTTATCATCTGCCCTCTCCTCTATGCTATAAGCTCCATGAAATTCTGTGCCACTAGCATGAACAATAGTTGTTTGTTGAAAAAAATGAATCAATGAATGAACTAATGAATTAATTTCGTGAATTAAGAAAGAGAGTGGGAGGAGGTGGGTAATGATCTACAAAGCAACATTTCATACATCCTCTTAAGCTACTAAGTCAGCCACCTACAGAGAAGTTAAAATGCTTCCCCAGTGAATGTTTAAAATAAACATGGTCTATCCAGACAGTGGAATATTACTCAGCACTAGAAAGAAGTATGTTATGGAGCCATGAAAAGATGAGGGGTGCCTGGATGGCCCAGTGCGTTGAGCGTCTGACTTTGGCTCAGGTCATGATCTCACAGTTTGTGGATTCAAACCCCATGTTGGGCTCTGAGCCTGGAGCCTCCTTTGATTCTGTGTCTCACCCTGTCTCTGCTGCTTCCCCACTGGTGCTTGCTTTCTCTCTCAAAAATAAATAAACTTAAAAAAAAGATGAAAGAAACTTAAATACATACTACCAAGTGAAAGAAACCAATCTGAAAAGACTACATACCGTATGGTGATTCTAACTATATGACATTCTGGGAAAGGCAAAGCTATGGAAACAGAAAAAAGATCAGTGATTGCCAGGATTTGGGGGAGGGAGAAAGATAAATAGGCAGAACACGGGGGATTTTTAGAGCAGTGACAATGCTTCGTATGATACCATAATGATGGAAACATGTCATTATGCATTTGTCTAAACGCAGAGAATGTGTAACCCCAAAAGTGAACTGTAAAACTATGGACTTTGGATGATTATGATGTGTTGATATAGGTTCGTCAGTTGTACCAAGTTACCACTGTGGTGGAGGATGTTGATAATGGAGGAGGCTATGTGCATATGGGAAAAGGGGATATATGGGAAACTTCTTTATCTTTCTCTCAATTTTGCTGTGAATCTAAAACTACTCTAAAAAAATAAAGTCTTAAGAGAAAAAACCAATTGGTTGCTCCAGAGGCTGGGGGAGGTGGGAAGAATGGGGACTACCTGTTAATGGATATGGGGTTTCCTTTGGGGGTGTGAGAAAGTTCTGGAAATAGAGGTGATAGTAGCAAAGTATTGTGAATATACTTAGTATCATGGAATCATACACTTCAAAATGGTTAATTTTATGTTTATGTTATGTAGATTTTACCTCAATAAATAATAATAAATTCTTCCCCAGAATTTTATCTGAGAAAAATGGCCTATGAAACCGGTAGTCTGCCTCATCCTATGGTACATACGGAGATAAAATTAACCTAATTTTTTAAAAATGAAAAAAAATTGACCTAACATTTTAAGGGAGGATTAATATGCAGACTAGCATTATAAGCAAATTCTCTGTGGTTTCAGAGCTCCAGACCTATTTCTCAAAGAAGAAGGTAAGAGGGCTGACCAATAATCTCACTTATAATTTTCTACTCAGTAAAAGAGATAAGCTTAGGTGGAGGAATATAATTTTTTTCGTGTTTATTTATTTTTGAGAGGTGGGGAGGGACAGAGAGAGAAGGAGACAGAATCCCAAGCAGGCTTCACACAGTCAGTGCAGAATCCAGCATGGGGCTCAACCCACAAACCGTGAGATCATGATGTGAGCCAAGATCAAGAGTCGGATGCTTAAAAAACTGAACCACCCAGGCACCCCAAGAATACAATTTTTGAATATGAGTTTTAATAGTCATTTTTATTTTGAATGAGAAAATGTAAAACATACCAATTTTAATTAAAAAAATTTAATTGAAGTATAGTTGACATACACTATTATATTAGTTTCAGGTGCACAACATAGTGATTTGACATTTATATACTTTTTGAAATGCTCACCACAAGTGTAGTTACCATCTGTCACAATACAAAGTTATTACAGTATTACTGACTATATTTCTTATGCTGGACTTTTCATCTCTGTGACTTATAACTGGAAGTTTGTACTTCTTAATCCCCTTCACTGCCTCTTTCTTGCAATGATCAGTTTGTCCTCTGTATTCATGAGTCTTTCTGGTTTTTTGTTTGTTCATTTTTTTTTTCAATTCCACATGTAAATGAAATCATATGATATTTGTCTTTCTTTGACTCGTTTTACTTAGCATAATACTCCCTAGGTCCATCCATGTTGTCACAAATGGCAGCATTTCATTCTTTTAATGGCTGAGTTATATTCCATTGTGTATATATACCACATCTTTATCCATTCATCTATTGATGGACGTGTGGGTTTTTTCCATAAATTGGCTACTGTGAATAATGCAGCAATAAACCTATGGGTACATGTATCTTTTTGAATTCGTGTTTTTGTTTTCTTGGGGTAAATACAGAGTAGTGCAGTTACTGGATTGTGTATTTATATTTTTAACTTTTTGAGGAACCTTCATACTGTTTTCTGTAGTGACTGACCAATTTATATCCCTACCAAGAGTGCATGAGGGTTCTCTTTCTTCCACATCCATACCAACACTTGCTGATTCTTGTCTTTTTGATACTAGCCATCCTGACAGGTGTAAGGTGATATCTCACGTCAATTTTGATTTGCATTTCCCTAATGATTAGTGATGTTGAGTATCTGACTGAAGTGTCTGTTGGCCATCTGTATGTCTTCTTTGGAGAAATGTCTGTTCAGGTCCTCAGCCCATGTTTTAATCATTTGGGTTTGTTTTTGTTTTTGTTTCTTGGTGTTGAGTTGTATGAGTTTATATATTTTGGATATTAACCCCTTATTGGACATATGATTTGCAAATATCTTCTCCCATTCAGTAGGTTGACATTTCATTTTATGAATGGTTTTATTCACTGTGCAAAAGCTTTTTAGTTTGATGTGGTCCTAATTGTTTATTTTTGTTTTTGTTGCCTTGAGAAGACAGATCCAAAAAAAATATTGCTAAGACTGATGTGAAAGAGTTTACTGGCTATGTTTTCTTTTAGGAATTTTATGGTTTCATGTCTTAAATTTAGGCCTTTAATCCATTTTGAGCTTATGTTTGTAGATGGTGTAAGAAAGTGGTCCAGTTTCATTCTTTTGCATGTAGCTGTCCACTTTTCCCAGGACCATTTATTGAAGACATGGTCTTATATTGTTGCCTCCTTTGTCACAGATTAATTGACCATTAAGTATGGGTTTATTTCTGGGCTCTCTATTCTGTTCCATTAATTTTAATTTTCCTTGAATTGGCACTTATATTAAAAAGAGTGTTCACTAAACTCTGCAGCCTTACATATTGGTGTCTTCCTGATGGCACTTTCCTTCTTTGCAGCTTCATTTTGCATCTTAGAAACCTTGTACCGACTTCCAACAGGGGTCACCTGTGTCACTGAAGACTTTTTCTTTTAAAAAAATTTCTGTGCATTTCATCTTCCTTCCCAAGTTTCAAAAGTCTAGTTCTGCTCCCACAGAGGATTTTTATGACAAGAGCAGTTTCCTTCTCATGTTTATGCCAGCTTTCATTTCTGAATGCTTCATATCAACTGGAAAAATATAAATAGAAGCATGGATAATAATATTAACATATATGGATATCTTAGTCTTCTTAGACTGACTTAACAAAATACCATGGATTGGGTGCCTTAAACAGCAGACATTTATTTTCTTACAGTTCTGGAGGCTAGAAGTCCAAGATTAAGGCACCAGCATGACTGTGTTCTGGTAAGAACCCTCTTTCTGGCTTCGTTCTTTCTGTGCCCTCAAATGGCCTTTCCTCAGTACATATACGGGTTCCTCTTTTTATATGAAGAATAAGAAGAAACCTCTCTCTCTCTCTCTCTCTTTCTCTCCTTATAAGGCCACCATCCCATCAGATTAGGACCCTACTCTTATGACCTCATTTAACCTTATTTACCCCCTAAAAGCCCTATCCCTAAACACAATCACATTGGGGGTTATGGCTTCAACATATGAATTTGACTGGGGAGGGACACAATTCACTCCATACAATGAAAAGTATTAGTTTCCGAGCAAATTCTCATTACATTTTTTGTGTGATTTTACTTCATTCAACATGCTTTATTTCATTTGATTAGTGATTGATGTTAATATATTTCAGATTCAAAACATGGAGAATTAAGAGATAAAAGTGACTTTTCAGGGTCATATGGCCAAGAAATGGCAAAATAGGGATTCTAACTCATATTTTCTGATTTCTGCTCAGAGCTTTTTCCACTACACCTATGTTTTCCAATGTTATTTGACCCTGGAACCATTTTTTCCCTCTAGAATATCAATTAATACCCTTAGGAAAATAGGATAATCTATGTCTAATCCCATGGCTGTGGAACCTGTAGGAAAAGGCTAAACAAGCACTCCCGCAGGAAAATGAACTCTCAGGGACCATCTCTGTCTTTATAAGACATTGGCAGATCTGTTTCTAAGATCTCATGTTGCATATTAGGGTTGGTGTGACTTGTGACACTAAGATGACCCTTCTTTGTTCAAAATGATCCTCTTTTTCTTCATCCATGCTGCCAGACATTCCACCAGTTAAAAAGATTCCACCCTACACACACACACACACACACACACACACACACACACACAAATTCCACCCTATTCCAGAACTTTCTACACAAGTGTCCCTACTTTAATCTCCACTCTGTCAGCAGAGCCCTGGAAGTGCTCCAGACATGTCACTGTTTTACTTCATCACTCCCCTTTTTGACAAGGCCCCTGATAGTCTTCCCTGATAGGTCCCATCCTTTCTTTCAAACATTAATTCTCAGTACATGCAGTGAACATTCTGAGTTATGTGCCTTTGTTCAGGGCAGAAGGTTCCCTCTGAAGAGTACTTGGGATTTCATTAGTGACTGAGCCCCCCTCCTTTGCCAAGGGCATCTTCCCCAATTCAGCAGCTTTCGTGACCCCTCCTCCTCTGTCACCTGCATTGCTCAGTGCTCAAGAACTATGCCTTTTGTCCTTTCAGTGGGTGTTGGTTGACTTGACTCAACAAATCCCCCCCTACAGTCAAGATGAGATCACAGGGAATATTCATCTGATGGTGGTACTGAATCCAGTTTTTCCTGTAGGTAGGTGTATAAACCTAATTTACCTATTCACCAGAAGGTATTGAGCACAATTATGCCCCATGCACTTTGCCTTTCAGTCGGGATGAAGTAAAAATAAAATACAGTCCCTGTGCTCATAAAGCCCGAGCTCAGGGAGAGATGTATAGGCTACTAATTTATGATTCACTATGCTGAAGAATCAGAGTTCTGTGCAGATAGTGTTGTTGATGGTGAAAAGCCAGATTTTCATCAGTAGCTATTTTATCCATTTACCAAATGCATAACAGGCAACTGATTTATGCCAGACATTTTATTAGTCCATAAAAACACAGGACCAGGTAGAATAAGGGTCTTGTCTTCCAGAAGCTCAGGGTCTTTTTTCCCCTTTCTTTCTTTCTCTCTCTCTCTTTTTCCTTTCTTTCTTTCTTTCTTTCTTTCTTTCTTTCTTTCTTTCTTTCTTTCTTTCGAGGCTTACGTGGGTGTTGGTTACATGGTACACATGGCACAGGAATCTATAAATGCCAGTGTTCTAATCTAGAGACTTGGTTTATGAATGTGTAAGGAATACAGTCACTATAGTTGGTAGATCTTGCCCAAGGATCCCCAGATAACACACAGGGGAATGTAACTGTTGAGATCAAAGGCTCTCCAGCCTAGTCTGGGTACCAGGCCTGGTTCTATCATCATTGCTGTGTGACCTCAGGCATGTTACATTTCTATGCCTCCATGTCTCTATTTGTAAATATAGAGATGATAATAATAATATCTACTTCATAGAATTATTGTGAGTATAAAATGAATTAACTTATCAAGTGCTTAGAACAATGCCTGGCCTGAAACAAGTTCTCAATAAATAAACAGAAGCTATTGCTGTCGGTATCATATGCTTGTGCCCAGTTTCCCATTACTGAAAAGCTCTCCAGTGGAGCAGGAAAAGATGCCAGTACCACTGGTATTCACTGGTATTTTTTCCTTTCCTAATCCCAAAGCCAGTGAAAATGGGCTATTAAATTTTGTACTGGTTTGAATATCGGTTTTTTTCCAAAAGGATTGAGAGCTCTGGATTCGAGTTGGAGTTTTTTGGCATCTTCTATATCCTTAAACTATTTAATATTAACCTTTATAAGGCCTAAATTTCCTCAAAATGGTGGGAAAACAGCTAACATCCCCGTGAGACCTAAGAACACTAGACATGAAGGTGTACCCACCTGTTTCAAGTCTCCTGTCCAGCCTCTGCTTCTTCCCACTAGAGAGGCACAGGTGCAGGGAGACCTCAGTCGGCCTTCAGTGGGGGGCAGTTGGCCCCAGTGTGGGTGACATTCCAGGCTCCATGTGTGGGTCTGACCCATTGCTCATTTGCCTTGTTTCAGTTCTTTGAACTGGAAGTTTTTAAAAGGTACTGAAAACCTACTTTCAGATAAAAGTTATCTCTTTGTGAATAATGGATTAAATCCTATAAATTAAATATTACTCAAATTACTAAAGAGTTAAATTAAACATTATGAGTGGTTATGAACCTAGGGCCACAGTGTAATCCTGGTTCTGGTTGGCCAGTTCTGCCTTACTAGGTGAGGGTCTCAGCCCAGTTTCTGGGACCTCTTGATCTCGAGTTGCTTCTCTTTCATCTTCGCTCTGTGTGCTCCCAGATGCTCCTCACCTGCCACTTGATTTGCCCAGGACACAGGTTTTGCTCTCCTGATTGCTCATATAATCTACCCGTAGGTGCTCACTTCCCTCCTGCCTCTGCTTTGTCTCCTCTGCTCATCGCCCTCTCTGCATCATGCAGGCTCTAGCCTCTGCACGCCCTGTGCCTCACCTCCCGGGACTAAGCTTTGCCTTCCACTTTGCTTCTGCATGCTCCTCACTTTCTACTGGTTTGCCCTGTGATGCTGGGCTTGCCCTGTGGCACAGCACTTCTTTTCCAACTTTCTCTGAGGTCCTACTTGGCATGAAGACTGTCTCCTTGGTGTCCACGTGCCCCCCAAGGTCAAAGCTTGGCTGCCAGATGTCACCCTGGTGAGCAGGCCCCTCTGGTCATGGATGACTTCTGTTTACTGTATCCCTTTGTCTTAAGGTGATCCACTCATTCTTTGTGATGGAATGAAGTAGCTTTCTGCAAAAGGCCCCCCAGGAAAGTCCTTGCCAACAACAAATACCTTATCTCAGATACCCATCAAAGTCCTCAAAATAACTCCCTGTGAAAGGTTGATAGGAATCAGAGTATCCAGGCAGGCCAGGAATAGCAATAGCATGAAACCCTCTATCTCTATACATATAATCCTTTCTTATCTGCTTGGTATGGTTTATAAACACATTTTGGACAAAGAAAGGAATATGCAAGCATAGTTGTTTTGTCCACAGGAAATCATATTTTTTATAGTAATTGAGTCAATTTTTGTGATGAGTCCATTTTGCATGGAAATGTTGAATCACTATATTATATACCTGAAACTAGTATTACACTGGATGTTAACTCACTGGAATTTAAATAACAACTTAAAAAAAGGAGTTGAATCAATTTCATCTGATTTTTTTATTGAGATACAAAACCTTGCACATATTTAATGTATACAATAATTGACAAGTTTGGTCATATTCATATTCCCATGAGAATCATATATTTTTTGAAGAGTGTGCTTGGAACAAGAGGGAGAAGCAGAGAAGTAGAGAAAATATTTGAAAAGAAAAATGTAAGCATCCTTTATATGACTTTTGGCTCAGGGAATTTCTCTGCTTTGGAGAAAGTATCCAGTGTCCTGACTTTCCATTTTTTCAAATAGGAAAAAAATACATATTCTCCATATTTAAAAAAAAATTTTAAGTTTATTTATTTTTGAGAGAGAGACAAAGAGTGTGTGTGTGTGTGTGTGTGTGTGCGCGCACACACAAGTGGGGGAGGGGCAGAGAAAGGGAGAGAGAGAGTCTCCCAAGCAGGCTCTTCACTGTCAGTGCAGAAACTGATGTGGGGCTCTAACTCACAAACCATGAGATCATGACCTGAGCTGAAATCAAGAGGTGGAATCTTAACCAACTGAGCCACCCAGATGCTCCCATATTCTCCATATTGAGCTAAGCCTAGTAAGGGAGAACAAGTGATTGTAATAGTGGCTAACAATGTGGTGAGTCCTTCTTATGTACTTGACAGTGTCCCTGACTTTCCTTTTTTATGCAAGTTTAAATTTTACTTGAACGACTGCTGACCTTCTAGCTATAAGCTCAGTTGCTCTTACTTGGGTAGTCAGCGAAAGTTGTGGGTACTAACTCTGCAGAAATCTGAGCGTGCCAGCAGGCAGAATCTATCTGTACAGCTTTGCTTATTCAAAGTTGGGAAGGGACTGGCCGGTCTGGCTTACATTATTCTTGGTTTTCCTTGCCATTTATTTGGGGCACACTCTCGTGCAATTCAGTGTTGTGATATGGAAAGCAGAACCAGAGGCCCAAGTTCCCAAAGTCATGGCTGCCAAATACAATATCCAATATTGGCCACCAATATCCCCAAGACATTAAATGAAGAGAAAGTGACTACATGATGGGGAAAGACTTGTCTTGGTAGGTCCTGAGAAGGACACTAACCCAGAGGCAGCTGTAGGCAGCTATTTTGGATTTAATGCAAATGTGAATCACAGTCTGTCAGGCGCTCTCTGATTATGATTGACATATTTACTGTTGACAATATAAGGTGAACTTTGCAGTCCTCTTAGATATGTGGCTCTTTGCCTCTAGACAACATGCAGGGTGAGAATGGAACGTGGGATTTTGTTCCAGATGCACATCTGCTGAGGAATTTTTTAAAAAACCCTCTTGAGAATTCTCCAGGCTTCCCTTGACTGACAGCTAGCACAGAAGTCTTGTCATCTAAGCATGTAAATCTTCTGGCAACTGGCACATGTGTTGTTTATAGAAGGGGTTTAAGATCTCGAGTGGGATGATTCTTCCTAACTCTTGGTGCCTTGTACCATCACAGTTCTCTGTATATTTGGGTTATTCATTGATCAATGGATACTCTTTTCCTAGAGCTGGTAATTAGAAGTTACATTCCTGAAATCATGGTAACAAGGGTTTGTCTGAAGAGGTTATTTCCTACTTTGGCAAGGTCCAAGTATTCTGGCCAATCTAGAAGTGTCCAATATTGCATTCCTCAGGGAAGGTGGTTTGCAGAATGTTAATAGGTGCAAAATTCCCCACAAAACTATGTAGTCAAATAAGTCTGTACCACTCTTCTGCCCACGATGCCTCACTCTTAGAATTTCATGATGCATAATGAAATTTCTGAGAAGCTCTGCATCCAAGTTGCTTGTATAATTTCAACCACATCGCCCCAGGTAATTGATTGTGGAATACTTTCCCAAAGCATCTATTTGTATCCTTAACACCTGTTAACATTGTGTAGGATGTATTTTGGAAAATACTCACATAGGAAAAAGGCTCTCATTCCCTGAAACGTGGGTTCCCAAATGTGAGCAAGCAACTCTAATTGTGGAAAGAGAGGAGGAGAATGATGTGGGGTCTGGAAAATGCAGGCCAGGGGCCTGTGAGCTGGTGAGAAAATGGCTAGTGATTTAGAGGCTGTGTACTTATTTTCTCTGCAAGGCTCAGCCCAGGCCCTTCCTGCCCATGGTAGTTTCTTGGGTAACCGTATCCCAGAGTCACTTCTATTTCCTGCTCATACTACTCATTGACTACTTGACTGCACTGCCTCCTAGCATCATGCCGAGTAAGCATTTGAAACCACCTTGAAAAACACAAAATCCAGCCCTTATGTTTTAAGTGATGGAGAACCAGAGTAGATATTCAGTTCTTTTTCTACATGCATAGATGACTTCATGACATTTTTGTCCATACGTGGAATTACTGAATAAAGGAGTGTGAATTTTGTGAAGGTTTTTGATACCTATTACCCAAATTACCTTAAAAAAAAGTTTTTACCAATTTAAACTTCCACTGGCCAAGGATGAAAGTGGTGGTCTTGGTGGATAGAATGTATTTTATGGTGGTTATATGGTTGTTATATTACATGGTTGCTATTATGTTTAACTCATTATATGATCATTAGTTCCTGAGAATAGAAAGGAACAAATAGGTTCTCAAATCACACTAGAGGCTGCCTCCTCCCCATCCCCGAGTAATTCTGGGGCTTTCAGCACAATGGGGCTGCTTGGTGATGGGAGGCTGTCATCAGCAGCATTCAGGAGCTTCTGGCACTTCCAGAAAAGTGTTTTCCTGTCCAATTCCTGCCTGTACACTTTAACTGGGTCTGTGCATGGCAGCTTGACAATAGCCTGATATTTACATGTGTGATCACTTCACCCTGCAAATCCAGGGGGTGCACCAAGGAAGGCATACCCCACAGCCAGATCTGTCTGATCCTATTATCAAGGTAGACAGCCCATTTGTCACAGTTATGCAAGCCCTTGTCATAAAACAGGACTGAAAAAAGGATTTGTACAGACTTTGGTGTCCTACAGATCCTGGTATTCCCCAGACCATATAATATCAATATTAAAAAAATAATAAGAATAATAGATAACATTTATTGAAATCATACCATATCACCAGCCCTATGCTAACTACTTTATATGCATTATCCAGCCGTCTGAAGGATTTTAAAACTTAAGATTATGTCACTCCCTTTTGAAACTCTTCAATAGCTTCCCGTGTCACTCAAAATAAAAGACAAGTTTTTCAGATGCTCTGCATGGCTCCCCCACCTACCCTCTCACCCACCGCACTGTAACCTACATGAACTCATCTCTTACTCTGCTCCAGCCACACTGGACTTCCCCGTTCTTCCTCAAACAGCCCAGGCACATTTCTGCCTCAGGATCTTTGCATATACTCCCCACTCTGCATAGGATGTTTTGAGAACCAATATCTCTAGTTACACAATCACTCTTCTCTAGTCTTTACTTAAAAGTCATCTTCTCAGTGAGGTCCTTTCTGGACAGTCCACCAACCTGTTACTTCAAATCTTCCTTTCCTTATTTATTTTTTCTTCGCAGGACTTCACGTGATCTATATGGATGATTTCTCTGCTCTCCTGCCTGCTTCTCCCATTAGAATATAAGACACTGGAGGGATGGTATTTGGCTTTTTTGGTCATAGTTGTATCACCAGCACTTGGAAGAGTGTCTGGCACAGAGTAGGTGATCAATAAGTATTTGTGCACTAATGAATCAACTCACCTAACTTGTATATCAGCCTGAGGAGGAAGGAGCTGTTGTCTTTTTTTATGTTCCAGGTGAGACAGCTTAAATTTAGGGGAGGTTAAGTAATCAGTCCGGGAAACAGTGGCCCTGGGGTCCGAGCCCCTGCTCTTAGCCACTGTTCTCTGTTTCCCTGAGAGAGCAGCGAGAAATCAAAATCTTCCTCCCACATCTAGTGAGGCTCAGCCTCCATAGCCAAATATCCAGGACTGTGCAGGCTGGCCCCAACCTAACTTTCCAAACACAGCATCTGCCCTCAGCCGTCACACCCTGACCTAAACAGACATGATGTTGCCAAAAAGACATGATGTTGCCACTTGGGTGATTTTGCTTACACTCTTCCCTTCCTGTCAACCTTTTCCAATCCTTTCTCCACTTGTAGGCTCAAGTCAAATGCCACATCTCTGTGAAGCCATCTGATGATCCTTACTTCTGTTGTTCATGATAGCTGCATAAGGATCATCTCTTTTCCACAGTTCTTGGGGCAGAGGCCATGACCGTCTGACCTTTGTCTTTTCCACAATGACGTGTGGAGATTCTCTACTCAAAAAAAAATCTATCAAAAATTTTTAACTGCCAAAAAGTCTATCACAGACAGACATCTCTTGACACAATGGAGTGACATATTTCAGAGTGGGGAATATTTCCTAACACGGACATCCTAATAACCATGAAAATAGACTTTGATGCTGAACACGAAGCTACATTTAGGAAAGAGAACGATTAAGTGGCATGTTGGTTACAATCCACTCAATCAACACAATTTAGAAAATCAATCAAACCAGGTGTTTGGCTGTTTGACATTTGTAGACAAAACAGCAAGTAGATTGAATTTCCTCTGCTTTATATGGTGGTTTTTGCTGTTATATAAAATGCCCTTAGACGTTTAAGATACTCTACAGACATTAATCTATTATTTCTTTCAGAAATACATAATCACTTAGTAGCTTGGGGGTGGGGATTGAGAAACAGAAAGGGAGGACATAGTTAGGACTGATCTACATCTGATGATATTTCACTGACAGTAAAGAAGAATGCCTTTTAAAGCCACATGTATAGCTTTATTTTGCATGTAGTAACAGAATTTAGTATATTGGGTAAGAAGAAAGAAGTGGTACCCTCCCCTGCCCCTGTGGCTCCCTCTGTGACCTTGGGCAGTTGACTCATTTGGTAAGCTTTGTGATCTCAATGACCAAGTGAGAACACTTACATCCATACCCAAATGTCACAGGCATCTTTTAAAAATAAAAGTTATTTAAAAATAAAATAACTTCTATGAATATAAAATAAAAAAATAATGTATATCATATGAAAGCATTGTAAGCCTTTAGCATAAAAAATATTGTAAGAATCCAAATGTAGTTTTTCCCCTCTGAGGCATTGCTTTCCATGTTTAATGTATTCATTTAACCAATTAATTAATTTACTTACCTGTCATTTGAATTCTATCCAGCACTCCTGAGTGGTTCCCACTTCTCTGTCACTGCCTTCTTTTTCCTGCCACCCATCTTTTGCCTCCTTGCTTCTTCCTCAATGCCCAAACTACAGACTGGTAGGAATGGTGGATAAGGGGGTGCTGGTTGAGTGGGAAGGTGGGGAGCCCGATTAGACTTAGGCTTCCAAGAGGAGCCCACCACAGACCTGCCTAGACAAAATATAACATCAGTGTTGAGAACTTTTATGAATTGCATTTCAGCGCTATTTTTAAAAACCATATTGTCAAGTATATCAAAATATGTATTTAAAAATATCTCAGCAGTGGTCTTATACTATAGACCAGAAAACCATGATGATGAGTCATTTTCATGCCAAAACACCTCTGAATAAAGCTGAAGGTCTTAAATAAATGAATGCAGTCTTATGCATAAATACTGACATACCATTAATATGCTTTTAAGTTGTTTTTCCATAGCTCTGGGCATCAAGAAAGCTTTAGCACCTGTCTCTGAAGTCAGAGTCAAACCTGAATCCTCAGACTGTTACCTTTGTGCCCTCTTAATAGAGGTCCACAAAGAGTTTCTGTTGACAAAATTAATTTTCGAAATGCCTGGTGAATCTCTGTTAACTAACAGGGTTTTTGTTTTCTGTAGGACTTTCCAAGCCATTATCATGCTATGCCAGGGATAGTGAATCTTGGAGGTTGAATATAGATAGCATGGAATGTTTCCCAAAGTGATTGCATCATGGGACCCCCCACTCCCCCTTTTTTCCAAGGGCATCTGTAAGACTAGTTTTATGTGGAACACATTCTGGAGAACACTGGTGAGAGGTACACATCAGTGTGGAAGATTTCTGTGTGAGAAACAGGAGCATTAAATAGGACTCTTGTGTGGGGGTGCAGCCAAGAATGAAAACTCAAAGACACCCCCGATCTTTAGGGGGCAGAGTTGGAATGTGAACGGAGAGAAAGCTGAGTGGAGAGATCCTAACTTTCCCTGCAGTGCAAGGGAGAAGACAGGACATCAGGTTCCGTTTGATAATTGAATCATAATTAACATGGAGTTAATTATAATAAGCATGGAGTCAGAAAGATTCAATCATGAGAAAGAGAAGACATTGACACCATTTTCGTATTAGCAGGGTGGAATTAAACCTTCTAATTCTTTTTTTTTTCTTTGTTTTACCTTTCCACACTTTGAAATGGCAATTCACAGAGCACACCGCACTTATAACTATATATAACTACAAGCAGGTCTCCTTAGGTCCAGAGCTCAGCTTGGTAGGAACCCGGGTCACCTGCCACTTCAGGAAAGAGAACTGTTGGACTTTAGCACAAGTTGAAGCAAAACCGCAGAAATTCCAGAGCCATTGCTTTTCAGCCTAGATTAAGCCTTTAAATTCTTTCTTGCGGAAACTGCTTACCACTTCCCGTTGAAATTCCATGTGATGACAGCTCTAGAATATGCAACTTCAGTATTTCCTTAGGTTGCTATTGAGACAGCTGTCATAGGGACATCTTTTTGTGTGTTTCCGGTTGCAGGTGGTCAGAGCGACTGGTCAAGGCGTCTGTTCTGAGTGGCTGCTGGGAGAGCCGTGGCAGCTCAGTATCAGTAGAAGATGAGCTCTGATCTGCAGCTCCTCCTCTCCTACACCAGTGATTTCACACTGGTGAAATTCCCTGGAAGTAACCGAACTAATGACTTAAATGGTCCTTTTGAAAATGGGTTCATTTATTGGCTTAATGGCTTAAGATGCATTCTTTGCAAATTCAGCCCTGAGGGTCCAATCAGAAGATGAAATATGTCTGGCTTGGCCACTGTAGGAATTGATTAAAGGAGGCGCTTGTTTGCTGCTGCTCTGCAGAACAGGAATTAAAATGCAAACCAAGATGTTGTCCCTAACTTGAGCGAAGATTTTGACTGAGAGGCTTCCTCCCTCAAAGTGGAAGTGACTGAGGCCGCTTCAAAGGAAAATCTCAGTTAAAAAAAATTTTTTTTAAAGAAAAGCTTTTCTTTTTTTTTCTTTTTTCTTTTTCTTTTTTTTTTTTTTTTACAATTTTTTAATGTTTATTTTATTTTTGAGAGAGAGAGACAGAGCACAAGTGGGGAGGGCATCATGGCAGAGAAAAAAGGGACACTGAACTTCAAGCAGGCTCCAGGCTCTGAGCTGTCAGCACAGAGCCCAATGTGGGGATCGAACTCATGAACTGTGAGATCATGACCCGAGCTGAAGTCAGATGCTTAACCGACTGAGCCATCCAGGTACGCCCAAAAGAAAAGTTTTTCAAAAAGATGTTATTTTGATCCAGCCCTGTGTGGTTCCAAACATGTCAGCTTTGCAAGGGTTGGAATGAAAATTATTCGGTGCGAAGATTGTCTGGCCAGGTAAAGTTGGCCAAGGCTACCCTGGGTTCTTTCTCTACAAAAACTGGGAGCACAATTGGATTATCTAGAAAGTACCTTGGCCACAAGGACTCTGATGAAAACTGTCAGGAGTGAACTTTCCTTCTCCTTATGGCTCCTAGTGACTCAAGAGAAAGATGGAGCCTCAGGGGTCCATGGGAGCAGGGCTCTGAAGACCCCTCACTTGTGTCTTCTACATCCTACCCCATCTCCTTTGGGATGGTGAACTCTGTTCTGCTTCTTGGTTCAATCTAATCCAGTGATTGAACACACCCGGGCACAGAGATAGTGAAAGTCAGGCCTGTGTGAGTTACAAGTTACAGAAACTCTATTCAAATTGATTTTCATTTATATATTTTTAAAAAATTTTTTTAACGTTTATTTATTTTTGAGACAGAGAGACAGAGCATGAACGGGGGAAGGTCAGAGAGAGAGGGAGACACAGAATCGGAAACAGGCCCCTGGCTCTGAGCTGTCAGCACAGAGCCCGATGCGGGGCTCGAACTCACAGACTGTGAGATCATGACCTGAGCTGAAGTCGGACGCCCAACCAACTGAGCCACCCAGGCGCCCCTCAAATTGATTTTTAAAAAGACAATAATAACAGTAATAACAATGGGGGAGAGAGAGAGAGAGAGAGAAAGTTTGTTGTCACTGTAACTAAAAAGTACAGGTGTAATTTCCTTCAGGCATAGCTGTACCCAAGTGCTAAAATGTCTTTGGGAAACTGTCTTTTTTTCTCTTGGCTCTTGTCCTCTGGTTTGGCTTCATTCTCTAGCAGGCTTTCCGTTCATGAAAGTAAAATGGCCACCAGTAGCTTAAGGTGTAAATATTGCATTAGTTTAGCAACCCCCCATGGAAAGTGGGTGTTTCTTTCTTCTTAAGTCCCAAGATTCATTTAACATTCCTCAAACAAGTGGTAGGAGACACAGCAGTGGGCAAAGGCAGGTGAAGTCTCTGCCCTTTCTGGTGGGCACTCACCGGAGTAACTAAGGCAGAGTGTGCATCCCTGAATCAGTTGCTTTGTTCAGGGGTCTGGGGACTCCTGCTACCATCCAGTGAAGCTCATATATTGGAGGACAGCTCTCCCTTGCCCCCAGTATCTCACTACATAAATGATACTTTCTATTTCTCTGTTCATCATAAGGCTAGCACTGCATGGGGAAACTTAATCATCTTCTCCAGCTTAGGCAATAGTAATAATAACGATAGTAAATGCTTATTGAATGGCTTTGCATACATGAACACATATAATCCTCATCACAATGCATAGATCATATGCTCTTTATGATGTCCATTTTAAGGATGAACAAACTGAGGTACAGAGAGGTAGGGGTGTTGCCATAGTGCGGAGACTATAGGGAACTGTGAGACTGGTGCTTGCTGAGGATAACCTGACACTTAGTACGCCTCCCCCTGCTCCTGTCTGATTCCTTTCTCTTAGCAAGGGGAGAAGGTGATCTAGAGAGAGTTCAAGGGAGAAAGTACGTCCTCTCTTCTAAGCGGCAATCTCCTGGGATGTATTTCACCTTATGTAGTAGGTATGTTTCTGAAATAGGTTTGAAATTTCCCTTCCATAAATTAATTCTTCCTTCCCCTTAGAGTCTTTGATAAAACACCTGATAAGTAGTGTAGACTCTTTCACTGTAAAGGAATTTTCTTGAATGGATGATGACTTAAGACAATTGGACCCTGGTTAGGGCTTGGGAGTCTTTTTATGCAATGGTGGCTAATGCTCCAATGGGTGCTTATTGAAGATGGGTTCTTACCTATAAGCCATCTATCTCATCTGAATAGGTAAGTTGACTCCATTTTTATCATTACTGTGCTTATGTTCTTAAAGAATCGGCTCCCCTCTGATTTACTTGAAAGGAATAGTATTGCTTTGCATCATTTGTTGTGGATTTTTAATATTGTTTTTCTCAGCTAGGAAACATACCAGTTTTTTCCTGGCCTGTCTGTAAAGGTAACTTATATTCTTGTGATGTTTTTACTAGGATGAACTTTATAGATTAATAAATGTAATGCTATTCCTGGCTAGGTTTTGTGAAACCATGTGACAGCATTGTCTTGAAGTGGCCAATTACTGAGCCTCTCCACTAGTTAATAATGAGAAAATGAAGAGAAGTAGATTGTTAGATACATACTGGCTTTGACCTACTCTTTAAACTATTGATTCTAGGCACTGATTTTCATATGCTATTGATACAGGAGACTGTTTGGATGTATAGTAAGCCAATTATCAAATGTAAGGTACTGAGTACTCATCCTGTAGCACATTAAAATAATTTTGTCCTTCCTAAGACTTTTAGAGGAAGCAGAAAATAGTTTTCCAAGAAGAACTTCTGTTTGTCAGTTGATTAGAAAAAAATGGAGGATATGTCCACTCTTCCTTTAAAAGAGTTGATGTTTCTTAGAGCTTTGGAAATAGAAAATGAAATGCCCTTGACCATTGGGTCATCAATTTCAGAGGCTGTCATTTTCTGGGTAGAGTTCAAGGTTTGTTGTGTTTGGTGGTCATTTGTAGCTTCCTCTGAGTAGAATAGATTTTCAAGTCACAAACCAGCAGGCAGGTATCAAACTGAATGTGAAAATCAATGACCCATCATGGTTATGAGCATGTAGATGATGGTGCCTTGATGAGTAGACCATTGCAGGGAAGGACATGCTTGAAGAAGAACAGACAAGGTTGGCTTTATTTATTCACTTCTCTCTGCCTTCTACTCCCACCACCCCAATCTGCCATTCAAATGTATCAGCGAATTTAAGTCAAGTAATAATTTGTGACTAATCTATATGCAGCTTCTAAGTCACTTCCTCCATTTTAGTTTAGTAGAGGCTTCTAGTCTACATTGAACAACTTCCCTCCCTTCACAGAGATCCCTCCTGCCATCCTCATTTACATAGAGTGTGCCTTATGTCTTCATCCTCCCAGCAGCTTCTTGTGACCTTGGAGCTCTGTTGGTTATTTGTAACAATACCTACTGTTTCTGGGAACACTTTCTGTTTTCAGGCACTGTGGTAGCATTTTTAAACCTTGTCTAATAAGATCCTTTGGAGGTATCTATGAGCTGGGCATGATGATTCCCATTTTATAGATAATAAGGCAGAACTTCAGAGAAATCAAGTAAAATGATTTCAGACCAGATCTGTATTCTCAGCTACAGCACAAAAATTAAATTTAGAGACTCAAAAATTTTACCCAGTGAAATGCCCTTCTCAGAAGTGAATTGTAAAATTGTAAAAATTTTTAGCTTTTTTTTTTACTTTTTAAAATAAGTTTAGCTTTTTAAAATAAAATTTTAATTTTAGAATAGTTTAAGACTTAAAGAAAAGTTGTAAGGATGGTACAGAGAACTCCCATATACCCTGAAACCAGTTTCTCCTACTGTTAGCATCTTATATTAGTATGATAGCTTTGTCACAACTAACGAATGAATATTGCTACATTATTAGTCATAAATTACTGTCATTTATTTGTGTTTATTTTAATTTTTCCCTAATGTCCTTTTGCTGTCTCAGAATCCCATCCGGAATTCCACCATTTCATTTAGTTGTCATGTCTTCTGGACTTGGACAGTTTCTCAGACTTTCCTTGTTTTTGATGATCTTGACAGTTTTGAGGAGTACTGATCAGATATTTTGTAGAATGTCTCTTAGTATGGGTTTGTATGATGATTTTCTCTGGGATCTCCTTTGACTGTTAAATAAACGCATGATAGCATCATCAGGAAAATTTCTTGAATAAGCTTTATATTGCCAGAGCCAAGGCATACAGATGAGGGATGAATTCTTCTGTGCTACTCCAGGGTCAGTTTTAAATGAGCCATTTAGGAAAAGTGTACATATGTACAGCAAGGTCAGCTACATTGTTTTGAAAGAATAAATAGAAGGACACATTTCATAAGAAAGCCTTCACCACAGAAATCTCTCTCTCTCTCTCTCTCTCTCTCTCTCTCTCTCTCTCCCTCTCCCTCTCTCTCTCCCTCCCTCTCTCTCTTTCATGCACACACACACACACACTAGATATTTATTAAAAAGTTAAAAATTTACAGAAAAATAAGGTAGGTGAGGCCATGATTTGAGTTAATGATAAAACTGTTATTGTAAATAGCATGTTCATGGCCAACAAAAACAGATGTCCATATAACAATTTGGAGCCATCCAATGCATAAAGCAATTTGTAGATAATCTCCTCAGCAGATATAGTATCAAAAAGTATTCATTGTCAATTAGATGTACATCCAGGCTGTATGTCTAATTGACCAGTTAATTTCCAGGCTGTCTGTCTCAGGAGCTACTAAACATGGCTTAAAATGGAGCCCTTGGCACCACACCTCCGAATGACCTAATGCTGATAAACAGAAGAACAGATTCCTCTGCTTGTTCAAGGAGCATAGAGTTCAATGTGCTGTGTTCTGTATGCAAAATCAGGTGCCTCTTCAAGCTGTTTTTGACTCCATCTGAATTGGTAACATAATGGTGTATTAATGTATCATCGCGGTTTGAATGACTGGCAACTAAGATTATTATTTAAAAAAAAGACATAGTTCACAAAAAAATTGAAGACATGGATATGAGACCCCAAATGTTCAATCACGTCAAAGAAAAAAACCTTATCAGTGAAGCTTTTCAAACGCACCTGATTTTGGTCATTTGAGTGACTGACAAAGTCCATCTCTGTCCTTCTTCTTCAGTTCACAGCTTCCAGGAGATTCTGTCTCAACTCTTGGTGTCCATTTAAAAACTCCTTACAGCTTCATGACTGGACCATGTTTATTGTCTCCCACTCTGATGACTACACTTAAAAATTACTATTCCAATTTCTTTTTATTTTTTATTTTTTATTTTTTATTTTTTTTTTTTTCAACGTTTATTTATTTTTGGGACAGAGAGAGACAGAGCATGAATGGGGGAGGGGCAGAGAGAGAGAGAGAGACACAGAATCGGAAACAGGCTCCAGGCTCTGAGCCATCAGCCCAGAGCCTGATGCGGGGCTCGAACTCACGGACCGCAAGATCGTGACCTGGCTGAAGTCGGACGCTTAACCGACTGCGCCACCCAGGCGCCCCTCCAATTTCTTTTTAAATGAGGAAACAATATGCATTAGAATAAATAGACAAGATTCATTATAATAGGATTAAGATATTTTTAAGCAGCAGTCAAGGTGATTTTTCTCAACACCCTACTGACAGTGATGGGTTCCTGTACGCATTTTTCTGCCCCCAATTCCCAGTTGTCCGTGGCTGGAGGCGTGGCCATTATACTAGAGTGCAGCCAGAGAAAGAGTCAGAAGAAGTGGGGGCCTCTGACGGTTGAGCAACATGAGGGCTTTATCTTCCATTAAGGGGTCTAAATTTTCTTACGGGACTTGGGTTTTGAAACCCCTCATTTTCTGGAAGCCTGCACTATATCAGAAGTTGGAAACAGTCTGTTATTGATTGCAGCTGTGTCCTTGTTTGGCGGAGGACGAAGGGTGTAGAAAGCAAATGTAGTCCCATTTGGCAAGGACACATTCCAGGTGAACAACAATCAGGAAAGATGCCTAGAGGCAAGGTTACAAGCCACAGAGACAGAACTGACAGTCCCAGGATAGATAATAAGTGCCTTGTCTTTAAAAACGAATCTCTTTCTCAAAACTATTGGGAACCAAAACCAGCTTCCTATGTACTCAGATACTCTTTACTTATTAGGACACAGGGCAAACGTGTACGTGTGTGTGTGTGTGTGTGTGTGTGTGTGTATACACATGCATTACAAGCCCTTAACAGATTTGCCCAACCTCCATACACACTTGTGTTTCAGAGTTTCACTGTATGTCACACATATTATCAAACGCTCTCTCACTTGATTTACAGAAAACAAGTATCAATGTGTTTGTGCTCCTTTACGCATATCCACACCTGAACTGGGCCTGTAGACAGGTATTTGGGGATTATTAACCTTGGAGGTGTTAACGACTCACAAAACCCCAAAAAGTTCTTGATGCGATGATTTGTCCTTCGGGTGAGGCACAAGTTTGAAATTTTTCCTGCAAGGTTTGAGTTATTTATGTATTGAGGACTTAATTGCCAACTCAGCAAGCATATCACAGTGGAGTTTTGTGGTAGAAGAATAGTAACTCTTAGGATAGAGTAGTGTCTTGCTTTCTTTGTTAAAAGCAAAAAGTCCTGCAATGTATTCCATTTGATGGACTGGGAATGGAAATGGAAGTCAGGAAGACTTTGGGTCAAATTGGAAGGTTATACATAGGTGTGTGTCTTCTCTAAAACTGAATAAGGGAATTTATAACGTGGAAACTAATCAGAGCCAAGAGAGCTAAGGAAGAGGCAATAGGAGACAAAGGATAGTAACAGAATTTTGAAAAATGGTCAGTGGATTAAGGGCCAATAACTGATTTACAGAGCAGAGGAAGTTACATGCTGAGTGCCCACAAATGCAGGTACTGCATGATTAAGACACTGAGTATCTTGGCAAGTGGGAGAAAGGCACGAGACTAAAGACAGATGGATTGATAGAAAATGTAGTATGCATCTGGACACCCAGGTCCTTTTCTCTAACTCTTACAGCTAGATAGTTTCTCCCTCACTTGCCCTCGACACACACACACACACACACACACACACACACGTACACACATGCATGTATGCAAGTTTATTCTTTAGAGAAACTTAACCACAGGAGCAAAACAGAAGTGAACCAAGCATAGTAGGAAGAGTGGTTGAGGGTGAAGCTGAAAATGGAGAAGGAGGAGCTACGTGAAAGCCTGCATAACTGAAGGTCCTTCAGGTCGCTTTCTCTCCCCAGTCTTAGGATCTTCACAGGTATGCATACAACCTTGAGTAAGAAATGGAAGGATTTGTTAGTAAAGGAACTGGGCGTCTCTATGGAAAAAACTTATAGATATTGGTGCCTGTAATGCAGGGAACCCTGCAATGAAAAAGCCAACTCAGGGGTTCCTGGGTGGCTCAGTTAGTTAAACGTCCAACTTCGGCTCATGTTATGATCTCACAGCTTGTGAGTTCAAGCCCCATGTCAGGCTCTCTGCTGACAGTGTGGAGCCCATTTCTGAGCCTCTATCTCCCCCCCCCCCCCCCCCCCCACCTTCCTCGCCCCCACTCATGCATGTGTGCACTTTCTCTCTCAAAAATAAATAAACATAAAAAAAAGAAAAAGCCAACTCAGGGCTCAATCACCCTATGGTAAAAGCCTGCCAGTCAAGAAGCCCTACCTACTCACACAAAATTAAAATTTTAGTAACTCATCCATATACTGCCTGAATTTTGGTGAAAACCTTCAACATGAAAGATGGAAACTTTCTGGAACCACCCTGGAAAACAGTAGGGAGGATTCTCAAAAAATTAAAAACTACCCTATGATCCAGCAATTGCACTACTAGGTATTTATCCAAAGAATACAAAAATACTGATTCAAAGGGGCACATGCACCCAATGTTTATAGCAGCACTATGAACAATTTCCAAATTATGGAAGGAGTCCAAATGTCCATCAACTGATGAATGGATAAAGAAGATTTGGTATATTTATATAATGAAATACTACTCAGCAATGAAAAAGAATGAAATCTTGCCATTTGCAACAACATGGATGGAACTAGAGTATGTTATGCTAAGCTAAATAAGTCAGTCAGTCAGAGAAAGACAAATATATGATTTTACTCATATGTGGAATTCAGGAAACAAAACAGATGAACATAGGAGAAGGGGAGGAAAAATAAGAAAAACAGAGAGGGAGGCAAACCATAAGAGATTCTTAAAGAACAAACTGAGAGTTGCTGGAGGGGAGATGGGTGAGGGGATGGCAAAATGGGGGATGGGTATTAAGGAGGACACTTGTTGGGATGAGTACTGGGTTCCTATGTAAGGCATGAATCACTGGGTTCTACTCCTGAAGCCAAGACTACACCATATATTAACTAACTTGAATTAAAAAAATAATAAATAGAAAAAAGGAACTGGGATGAGAGTCATGTGAGTGGGCAAAGAAATGCAAGGAGCTGAAGAAAACACACATATTTATCTCAGGGAGATAACAAGGATATGTGTTCCTGCTGGGAACAGGAGCAGTCAAAAAAATAAGGTAAGACTCTTGGTACTTTAAAAAAAAAAAGCCATGATTGATAAAAATAAAGTTTTCAGTTCAAAATTTTGAAAATAAAGTTGAAGTAATGCTCTAGAAGACAACAAAAACCAATGAAAAGAAAATTCAAGAAAAAATGTAAGGAAATTAGAAATTCACTGTAACATTTAAAAATCCAACATGTAGAAATTTTGGAAGAAAAAAAGGGGAAGGGATCAAATTCTTGAAGAAGTAATAAAAAATGCATAGAACTGAAGTACATGAGTTTCCAAACTGAAGTGGTTTGTGGCATGCCCAATGATGAGCAGAAAAAAAACCCTACATCAAACATATTATGATAAAATTTCAGATACCAGGGATACAGAAAAGATCCCCAAATAAGAGTGAAGCTGGGGTTCTGAGGAAAAACACTTGAATCTAGCCCAAAAGACAACAAAAGGGCATCATAAAAATTCTGAGGAAATATGTTTTTAACTTTAAATCCCAAATCCTGCCAGATCTTGATCAAGTGGGAGCATAGAATTAAAAATGTTTTCATTTTTGCAGGGACTCAAACATTTTACCTCCCAGGCCCTGTTGCTTAGGAAAGTGCTGAAAGGAAGAAAGAAAAACCCAGAAGACTTGAAAGGCCATTAGTATAAAGATAAGATGAAGAAAAGTCCTGAAACAGATAGTGAGCTGGCCTAAAAGGCAACTGCTCAGGTTGAACAGGAAGATGAGGGGTCCAGAAAATAGCTGATAGGTTATTGGATACATTTGACCATGTGGAGAATAGTGTGTGTGCGCACGTGTGTGTGTGTGCGCACGCGTGTGTGTTTTGGGTAGGGAGGGAGAATAGATCTACTAGAGCCATAAGGAAGAATTAATGATTGACACCTAAGAAGATTAATCAAATGAATAAAACAAGACAACTATAAACTCCAGGAAAAAACAAAAGTTATTCAAGAAAAGAAGCTTTGCTTAGTCTGTAAAATATAAACACACAGTATGACTTAACCACAAAATGTGGACAGAAATATCTTTAAAGGACAAGCATGTGGGCAAGACCATGTGTGTCAGTATCTGTGAGGAGGAGAGCTAACCTTTATGTACCAGAATATAAGTAGTGAGTGTCTCAAATTGATACATGAAACAATGGAATCAGCACATTATGAAATTATGGAGGTATCTTCTAGAAAGAAACAACTAAAAGAGTCAAAAGTGGTTGTTATTGGGAAACAGAACTGCCATTTTCTTTTATAAACCTTTACTGTTTGGCTTTTTAAATGTTTATGTATTGCTTTGATAAAAAATCAAAATTAGTTAAAAAATAAAAGGCATTGATAAAATTTTTAAAAAGATATTGAATAGGTCTACATAATTGACTGGTTCTTATCCAAAAAATTGAAGTCCATGATAAAGTAAAAAGTAGGATATACTGTATTAAAAAAAAAAAGCATCTGAAGATGTCACTTACAGTATTCAATTATACTTTGTGAATTTTATTGGGGCAGGAGATGAAAAATATAATGACTTTTTCACATTTGGAAATTCTTGAAGATCTTTGATTATATCTCTATGAATGTCAAAGATTTATTGAACTAAATCCAAACTAACAAAGCAGATAAATTATGAATAGATTTTTGGCATCAGGAAAAATTTCTTTGTTTATTGAAGTGTTTGTGAGGACTTCTTTAAATATCAGCCTCCCCTGGTACGTTGAAGTGTTAGTAGATATCAACCTCCAGCAAAGAGTCTAGGGAAGATCAAAAGAAGGAGTAAATCTAAAGAGCTAGGAGTTACTGCTACTCCTTGATTTGTAGAGAGATGAGACACAGCAGCTCTGGCACTGTAGTGAGTTAACAGCAATAGACTTCCTTCCCCAAAGTTTGATATCTATGCTACTTGTGAGGAGCAGACCCGCTGCTTTATTAAGCAGGCTGCGTATTTACAACTGTTGAATGCAAAGACCAAACGTGAACTTTCTCAGCTTGAGTTGGAAACTGCTGAGATTAAGAAACTTCCAAATCACCGAGAACATTTTTTTAAAGGAAACAAAAATCAATCCCCTTGAACAAAGTTAAAGGTGAACTTATGTCACTTTTGAACAATTTCCAACCCCTCTTGTTGCAAAAAATAATGTAACTGTGGGAGTTGCCTTTACTGGCAGGAAAACAGCAACATGTACTAAGTCTTGAGGGGGTAAACATAAAGGGTAGGTTGCCATCTTGCAGCCTCATTAGGCAAAGCTCACTGAAACTGAGTCCCATTCTTTGAATGGATGGTTACACACAACCCCTTCTTTATCACCAAGCCTGAAAATGCATCCTCTAGTTATAAAATGAAAGAGCTGTTTAAAGAGCAAGGTTGCACACAGCTCCCTCCTGGTGCATTTTCTCATTTTTGTTGACTTCCAGAAAGCTACCTACCACCTTCACCATAAGAATGTCCAGCACATCCTAATGAATGCTCAAGGCATCCTCTCTGAGGTGGGGCCAGATGGCTCCCTTGGGGTGTTTGTGGGTAAAGAAGGACAAGAACATCGAAGCAGCAGCCTCTTTTGTTGACATTCCAGAACAGAAGGACATTTCAGTCTTTGAGGCATCTCCTCAGGGAGAGAAGATGCCTGTGTAACAGGAGGGAGGCCGGCAGTGTTGTGTAGTATCCGGATTTATGCAGCGCTGGTGAGATCTGAAGATGTCTCCTTTTTCAGTGTTGAAAGGACACAGGAGCCCCAAGCAGCAGCTGGGTAGCCTTTTGTTGCATGGACCCTAAGAAGAGGCTTCCCTGCTTTTTTCTCCTTGCGAAGCCTGGGTGGCCCCCTGCTCCTCTCACTAATTCCAGAGGCCCTCACAGATGCCGAGGCCAGCGGCCCAAGGTTGCTGACAAAATTCCGTAGGAGAAGAGTTTAAATGATTTAGGATGATGATTCCTTGCTTTACTGCTGAATATTGGTAATAGTAACCACCTCATGGAGCTGTTGTGAGGATTAAAGGAGTTATTAATTAAATGGAATGTATTAGAACAATGTGTGGCTCAATAGTGTCAGCCATCATTAGTACTGATAGTTGTGGTAGTATTTGAAAGTTCAGTGAGGACGTTAAGAGTGAAACTACAGTTTAAGGAGGCAGCTGGGTGACTGGACTACTGTTTGTTATTACCTGATTGAAGTAAAGTGTCACAGGTCTAAATGAGGACTTCTGTGCTGGAGGAAACAGGTCAACAGAGCCCTGCAAACAGCTCAGAGGGGTTATGAAAACCAAATCTATCAGAAGTCGGATGTTGGTTACAGAATCGTTGAATGTAGGAAGATAAATATTATCCATTTATTCATTTTGAGATTTTCATCCAGAGTCTTATTTAGTAGTTGAGAATATTGAGGCATCAAGAGGTTAGATCAGCGGCATCTGAGTGGCTCAGTCAGTTGAGCGACTGACTCTTGATTTGGGCTCAGGTCATGATCCCAGAGTCATGGGATCAAGCCTCATGCTGCATGCTGAGAATGGAGACTGCTTAAGATTTTTTTCTCTCTCTCCCTCTTCCCCTGTCCCCTACTCTCCTGTTTGTGTGCCCTCTCTCTCTCTTAAAAAAAAAAAAAGAGGTTAGATCAGCCTTTCCTAAGGACATGCCCTAGAGAAAGTAGGAGTCCCTGAGAAAGCCTTTGTCCATCATGTCACGCTATCTCCTCCTATTGAAAAAAAGTTGATAGAGTGGAAAGCCCACTCTTCCAGGGCTTGTGGCTGCTTTTGAGCCTCACCAGTTATACAAGTGGGACATGATCTGGCTTCCTTAAACAAAGGTAGAGCAGCTGAATCTCAAAGAGGCATTCAAGGAGGAGGGCAGGATAGCCTGGACGTATGGATCGGGGTCTTACATCGCATCACAAATGATAATTATAATAACAGTGATGATGATGGTGATAATATAGCAAAGTCATTCAGATCATTCCCTTGATATTTTTTCTTAGGTAAGTTACCTAAACTCCCCAAGCCTTGATTTTCTTATACATGTGAAATATGGTTAAGTATGGTAACTGCCTCGGAATTGTGACGATTAGGAAAAGAGCTAAAACCTATAGGGTGCTTGACACAGAGCCAAGGTAACTGCCTAATAAATGTTAGCTACTAAGAAGAGGTTCCCTTGCAAGAGGGATTCCAAGTTTTCCAGTTTCCAAGGAATGCAAATAGTATTATACACTAGGATTTGAACACAGAGCTCTCAGACTCCAAAGCCCACTCCCAAAATGTACCATAATGCAGGCAACTTCAATACAAAGCAGAACTGAGGCAGAGACAGATGGGAAAAGGATTCTAGGTCTGTGTTTTAGGTGTCACTTAAATGCTCACATTTGATTCTAAACTTAAGAGAGTGAGTTAAATTCTAAACTTGGCATTGTGGTTGCAACGGGCCACTAAATATGTTGCCAGGTCTCTTGGATTTCTTCTGGGTGGGTCACCTGAGTTGTTAGAATTCTCCTGTTCCGTGCACATGGGTGTCCAAGGGAGAAGGCAGATTGAGACTGACCCAGAAGGGTTTGAAAGTGGAAAGTGAGAACTGGCCTCTGACCTGTAACTGTGATGCCCCAGGCACTCACTTAACATGTGACAGCCATGGCCTGTTTGGCAAAAGTCTTCTTTTGTTAAGGAAGAGTAGGAGCAACCCCTCTGGGAAAAGATGGCAGCTGTCCAGTAGAAGGGGAAATCAGGGTTCAGTAATAGCAATTGCTGCAGAACTGGGCCCTGAAGAGGTGAAAGCATCTCTCATGTGCAATTCAGCAATATACATCCTAGGGACAGGGTTAGATCCACAAACTTATAATAGCCTAATTCTGGAGATTTGATGCCTTCCCCACGAATGCAGGTGTCCCTACCCTATGTTAGTTCAGCATCCATTCATTCAACAAATACTTCTGCATACCAAGTGGGTTGTAGGCACTGAGGGTACAGTAGTGTTTGTTGTTGTCTTATTAATGTGGACAAAGTTCACGGATCTTACATTCCAGAAGAGAAGATAGGCAACAAACAAGTAAAGAAATATAAAATTCTGGGATATGGTGTGAAGAAAAAGTAAGCAGGGTAAGGAAGAGAAAATGTTATAAAACTGGGCTGCCAGGGAAGGGCTTTCTGATGCATGACCTTTGATCAGAGAAAGATGGGAATAAGTGAGCAGATGTCTGGGGAAGGAGAATTCCAGGCAGAGGAGACAACTACAAAGTCCCTAAGGCAGATATATGCGGGTGTAGCAAGGGGCCTGGGGTAGTCAGAACAGAGAGAACAGGAAGGAAAGTGCAGGAGAGAAGATCAGGCAGGAAGCAGGAAGCAGCGCATGTAGGATTTTGATGGCAGGGAAGCTTGACTTGTATTCTGAGATCAGTCTGTCTTCTCACTTATGTTTTAATAGTATTATTTCATTTAAGATGAGGCCAGAATGTTGGGTTCCTAAATGTGCCCAAAGAAATAGTCTAACAGTGCTGAAAAGGAGAATATGAAGAGGAGGAGGGGGACCTTACAGGAGGGGTTGTGTTGACATCCCTTCAAATTTTAAATGAATGTTATTTCTGCACTTTAGAAGTCTCTCTTAAAGCACAATGGCATAGCTGTCCATCAACCCTTCAACCCCTCTCAGCTGTGGGGATGGAGAAGGAGGAGGAATAGTGACTTAGAGAATTCAAAATAAGCAGGAGTTCATTGGACCAGTGTCTGAGAAAATCATTTAGAAGCAGTGGATATAAAAATTAACTTGTGTCCATGGCTGGGCAATAGAAAAAGGAGGCAGGAGCCCAGTGGTTGTCCTGGGAAAGCTATGCCAGCCAGTATTTAAAACTTCCTAAAAATGGTCCACAAAACAGATAATCCATATGTGAATTGCAGGTAACTGAAATTCGGCAACAGTAAGACAGTAATTGAGTAGAAACAACCTCCAGAGCTTATGAAGTGATTTACAAAAGAAAACAGATTAGCTTATGCCTTCTAAAATGGGCGAGTGTCTCGGTAACCATCAGTGCAAAGGTCTTGGGAGGGAACACAGCAGGCTTTAGCCGTTTCCTCCCCATCGCTCCACCTGCTGTAAAAATGTATCCTCTGGATTGTTGATGAGAAACAGCTTTGTCTTTGACTCAGACTCCTCCTCATCCTGTGCCCTTGATGTGGAGGAACCTCAGGTATCATGACATCTTTGGACGTTTGAATCTCTGGGCCACCAATGGGTGGATACTTCCATGTCATCGTGCTGAGTCCCGACGCATAGGTACTGAGGGTGCAGAGCTACGACTGTGGAACAGGACTGCCCGTATCTGGATCTTGGCACCGAATCCTGGCTCTGTATTTGCTGCTTGGGCTTGGACACACCTACGTTTCCTCATTCATGAAATAAAGGGAAAAGAACAGGGCACCTATAAGAGCTCATTGCAAATACACTTGTACACACACACACACACACACACACACACACACACACACAGTAGTGCTTGATACAAAAAGTTCCATGATCAGTGCTATTTGCTCATACTGTTAATGATATTGGCTATAGTTCTTATTTTTCTTTCTTTAATTCTTTCCTTCTCATTCTTCTTCCTCTTCAGACTTCTTTTTTTTTTTGCATTCATGTCTTCTTTTTTTTCTTATCACCATTAACCCTCCTCATGTCACTATTATGACTGTATCCTAAGAATAAGCTGTAGACTCACTTACTTTGATAAATAATGTGGCATGGTGGTGAGTGGGAATGTATGCATGGTCAGTGTTAGTACTTTATAGATGATAAAAAACTTGAGCACACCTTTTTATCACCCCTTGTCCAGAAGGGAGGTAGGTGGAGACAGGGGCAAGAGAGCAGAGGCGTTGTGTAGAGGAGGAAGGAGGAGGAAGGTGGGAAGGGAAGGGTGAGAAGAGCCACAGAAAGCCCTTAAGGGGACATCCCACGGTGTAAAGAACATACACGTGCAATCATCTCCCAGGGTGCATTATCATCTTGTGAAGGGGCAATTTATCCTTGATTATCACCACTACTCTGATTAACCCTAAAATGTGAACGTGTGCTTCAGAAAGGCCTGATTTTGCATGAAAGAGGTCCTTACGGGCCACCAGATAGGCTGGAAAGATGTAAAATGCAGTCAGAGGTGGAGACCAAGAGAAAAGAAAGCCTTTAGGGAAATCGGATGAACAGGTTGATACAATATCAACTAATGGGCTGCCACGGAAGCAGATAAAAAGCATTAACTCACACGAAGAAAGTCAGGAAATGCTCCACCTTTTGAGGAGCAGCCGCATCATCTTCACCGTGACAAGCTGCTGTGTATCTGGCTGGCAGCATGTTGTAAAGTGCTGGAGGACATTGATGAGAGTGGAATGTCCTTATTATGGTTTCAGGTGACACCAGGGAGAGAAGTTGTCATCTGGAACTGGGGAGATGGGTCTGAAACCCAGATGGGACGAACTGACCCAACACTCGGTGAGAAAGGCATGAGTGCTCTTCTGGGAGAGGTAGAGAGACAACCAGGCTGGCCCCTGACTTGTTTATCCCGCTGAGCCCTGACGAGCTTCATCGGTCTGAGGACAAGAGCATGCCTCACACACACCTAAAGCCTGTGTTCCATGACCCAGGACAGAAAGAGTGCGTTCTGCCCCATCCAACCATGGGAACTTGAGCACAGTGCTTATCCCTTCAAGGACTCAGCTGCCTTATCTGCAAAACGGGTGATAGAAGAGTGACTTCAGATCAGGTTAGTGTTATTAATGATATTCTTTGGAAGCCATCAAGGACAAAGGCATGAAGGGATGGGGAAGGTGGGGAAATGTTGTGTTCCAGCTTTGCTCACAATTATGCCTGCCTCATCCAGAATAGCTCTCTTAATTACATGAATGATGTGATTGCACTATGGGCGATGTTCGGTCTTAAAAAGGGTTTCAAGGCTAAGGTTGGAAACCCATTGGTTCCGCCATCTCTAGATTGCTTTGGCCTCATTTTCTGTTTCTCATGAGGTGACATGAGAGTATATTGTGCTGAAAACATGCTAGAGAAAAGGACCCAGATAAAAATAAATTGGAAAAACGAGTCTGCCAAGGATTCAAGGGCTTTGGCTCAGGGGACCCTCAAGTCCTGCTTAAGAAGCAGCAGTGGAAAGGTTCTGCACCAGAGGGGGTCATTTCCTCCTGCCTCCTTCACATTGATCTCTCTCAAATGCAGAACTAATCCTGCCTGCTTCAGATCATGGGCAGAAACCTGTTTAAAGCGCCTATTTCTTGTTAAGAGTGTGTTATGTAGGCTGTAATTTAAAATATATCACCCAAGACAGTGTGATAAAAACAGGTGCTGCTAGCTGCACCTAATTGGACACACATCGCCGTGTTGGTTTGCTATAGGGACGGTTACTACAAGCATCTAGCTCTCTTTATCTCTAGCATCTCCAGCGACACCAGAGTTTCAGATATTAGCATGTTGTTATAGATGGGTTTGCAATGATGAAATTGCTGGTATTCAAAATATGTGGATTCTAGAAATATTATAAATATTATAGAAACCCTAGGGGCACCTGGATGGTTAAGCATCTGACCCTGGATTTCGGCTCCGGTCAGGATCTCACAGTTCATGAGTTGAAGCCCTGAATTGGGTGCTGCTCTGACAGGGGGGAGCATCCTTGGGATTCTCTTTTCTCTGCCTCTCTCTTCCCCTTCCCCGTTCATGCTTGCTCTTGCCGGTGCATGCTGTCTGTCTCAAACTTAAAGGAAACCCTAATGGCACTTGCACAGAGCATAACAATCGGGGGAACCCCTAGTCTGTACTGTTCACAGTGGTGTCTGGAGTTTGATTCTGAAACTCCTTTGTCTAGCAATCAATTCTGGGATCGTCTGATTCATTTTCTGAGGTTAACTGAATCTCTGCTTCCAGAACACTGCCACTTTTGGTTTATACACAGGTACGGTCACAACAATTAACAGGGCAAAGATCTGGGACCTCATTCAGCTTCTAGAGTATGACTGTTTTGTTCTTTTACTAATAAACTCTCACGAGTGGCCAACTTTGGTTTGAGGTCTGTTTCCAAAAGAACCTGGAAGCAAAGTTTTGGGGCAGAAACTTCTACCTTTGCTACTCAGAATGTGGTGTATGCAGCCAGCAGCATAGGCATCACCTGGGAGTTTGTTAGAAATACAGAATCAGGCCCACCCCAGATGTACTGAATCAAACTCGATATTTTAATAGGATCCCAGGCGATTTGTGCACACATTAAAGTTTGAGGAGTTCTGTTACAGGCTTCACCTACCTCCGACTTTAGATATTTATTGATACTGAAAAGAATCTAATAACTGGAAGCATGAGATGGGCTTAGGCCACTTTGCAACAGAAAGCGAGAAGGAAAATTTCTGAGGATGTTATGCTACGGGCCCTCTGTGAGAGCTTGGAAGGAAGGGGAGGAGAGAAGCAGGGAAGGAAGAAAAGCTTAATAGAAGTTGCAAAGTCAGATACTGGTAGGGACAAGGCCAGTTAGGGAAACAAGAAAGGTGGGAGGGATGGGAGCCATGCAAACCTGAGAATTCATGCCTCTTTCCAAGTCAGCTCCCGTTCCTCAGCCTGGACCCTTGGCACACGGAAACATGGGCCTCATGTTGTCAGACCTTCTGACTTTCTTAGAAGCCCAGAATCTACATTTTAATGGAAAACTCCATGATTTTTATTCATTGAGGCCCGATAGACTAAATCTAATTCTATCAGCTAATAACAGCTGAGCTTACTCAGTCACCAACTCCTTAAAAGGGTCCGTGGCAAGTCCCTTCTCCTCTCTGTATTTCTATTTGTGTGTTCCTTTCATGGGTTATTATTAGAGAACATGTAATTTCCCAAATCCATTAGAATAATAATGATGTGCTTGGGAGACCTGAACCAAAGGCTCTGAGAATACATTGCTGATTTCAGCTGGAGTTGATCTCCTTGGAAGGCTGTCAACGTGCCGCTTTCTAACAGGGTCTTGATTTTCTGTTGGCAAACTCAAGGGTTCAGAAAACACCCTGCTTAACCATGCATTACTGTCTGAACAGGTGGCAACTATAAGCTTTGCAACTTGGTGATGTACAACTGAGTTCAGATTTGAGGTGTTTGATTAATAGAGTTTTATTTCTCTAGGGAGACACAGGGCATTGGGGGGGGGGTGGTGAGCGGTGGCAGGAGGTGGGATTGCTCAGAATCCCCAGGTGAAGGTAGTAAGTTGCTTCCCCGGGAATGTGCCCCAGAATGGTATGATTTTCAAGGTATTGTCTAAAGACCACCTGCATTAAAATGACTTGCAGTGCATGTTTAAAATGCAGAATCCCAAGTATGATTCCAAATCTATTACATAAAAATCCAGGGAGTGAGGCCATGAAAATAGTACTTTCAACAGATACCCCAGATCAGTTTTATGCATATTAAAGTTGTAGAGCTATTATAGCCTATGAATGAGATCATGTTAGGTGGTAACCAATTGTTCTCCATTTCTATGGAGGACAGCATAAACAGAAATGCACTTGACCTGCTGCAAAAATAATTAGAATGTTTTGGAAGTGCCAGTAGGATTGGGATAGTTGCATGATGCTGTTATGCCAATGAGAGAGCACTCCCGCCTTAGACTAGGTGTATGGTGTGCCATAACCCACTTCTCTAGAGGACAGTGCTCCCGTTTGTAGTGTTTTCCTGGTTCTATGGGGCACACCCTCCCTTCATGGCCAATTTCATGCTATCAGTGTATCCTCACTGAATAGGAAGATGGAAACGACATGAAGAATAGGCTGTCACTAGCCTGTGCCAGCTGGCTCTAGCTCACCACAGACAGCCCCTAATGAAGTGGTCCCAGAGGGAAATTTAAGTACGGGGAACAATGGCATTGCTACATAAAAGAATAATACTGTCTTTTTTTTTTTTTTTTTCAAGTAGAAATTTAAACCAAATACCAACATAGTTTGCAGTTTATAGACCTGGGCTGGGCTTATCAGAATGTCCATATGAATCACCTGTGGGTCTTGTTAGAATGCAGATTCTAGTTCAGTAGGCTGGGCTGTGGTCGGAGTCTTTGTTTCTCACAAGCTCCTAGGTGAGGCTGCTGATGCTGGACCAAGGACCACACTTTGAGAACCTCAGCCTAGAGTCCAAACAAATTCACTGACTTTGCCCCCTTCCCTCAAATACCAATCAAAGCCTCAAATTTAACTATTCCAAGAGGTTGAAAGCCACACTAGTACCAGACTGAGAGCTCCAAATACTAGAAAACTTGTCCTGGTATTTGGCCAACCAGTTCCATAATGTTCTTCTTCTGGAATGGAATAATTAGAATAGGAAGGAAGATTTCTCTTACCTCGAGACCAGAATCAAAGGGAAATTCCCTGCCTCGGTAGGTATCTGAAAATGGGGATCATTAACAAAAGCTAACTCTGAAATCTGCTTTACTAGAGATGATTACAGACATGATACCTTGATTGCCCATAAAGACCATAAGGGACTTCAGAGGACCTGAGACGTCCAGTGAAAGTGGGGGTTCCATCTTTTAGATTTACCACTTTAGGGTTCCTCAAACATCTTTGAAGGGTTAGGACTGAATCTTGGGGCCAAGAAAACTAGCCTGTTACTGAAATAATAAATATTTCCTCCCATTGTCTGGACAGTAGAGTGTTTTTTATTGTTTATGGGTGTTAATCATTGTGCTAGATGTTTTATCTGCTTTCTCTCCAAATCCTTTACCATTCAGGCAGAGTCGGTATTATAATCCCCATTCTCAGGTGAGAAATTGAGGCGTAGTGAGATGATATAACATGGCTGGTGCCAAGGTATGAATAAATGGTAGAGACAGAATTTAAACCCAAGTTTGTTTCTCCTTTTTTTGTGTATGTTTGACCTTTCACTTCTTCTTACCTTTAAATTTTTAACAATAAGGGTTATACCCTTTCTTTTTTCTTTATTTCATCTTGGAGTACCCAGGTAAGTTGTATGTGTGTGTTTGTGTGTGCACATGTGTTTATATACACAAAAGTCTACACAAGATGTTTGTTTTTTGGGGTCTGATAACTGTGCAAGTGAAAATAAAATAAAAATGTTAAATCCACATTATTTTTATACTTATATGTTCATACCAGTCAATGTGCTGCAAAAAATTGCAATACTATTTTCTAGTTATTACATGTAATTTTCAATATGCAACTGATAGAATCCACGAATGATGTGCAAGAAATGTGTATGTGATGTGGTATGAGAACACACCTGGAGCACTCAGGGAGAAAGCAACAAACTCAACAGCAGAATGGAGTTGGATAAGCTTTTTTCATTGCCATGGGCAAAGAACTGAGGGACATTTAAAAGCCTGGCAAGTGCCTTGACCCAATGAGAAGTCTGAGGCAAGCCAAGGCTGAGGGGCCCTTCTCAGATCCCTACTCCTCAGACCCAGGAGTGTGGGCTCTACGTGGGCAAGGCGTAGATGACCTTGAGTGGCCTATGGGGAAGGCTGCTTGGCTTCCTAGAGACCTCAAACTCAAGAGCCCCTCAGGAAAGGGAGTGACATTTCCTAGGTTTTAAAGAAAGAATCTCCATTCTATGGGTGCCAACAGTGTTCCTGGCAGCCTTTCACTGATGCTTGAACACAGCAGTGGTATTGAGGTTGTAGACTGCAAGTACTGAGGGATGGCTTCCCACCCCTTCAACATGCTGTGGGGTAAGAGGTACTTGTGTTTTGACATGAGAGCCAGCTCTGTCCACCTCTGATCTTTTTAAGTGTACCAGACGCTGTTGGAGAACAACTTGGCCAACACCTTCTCCTTCCTGGCAAAGCCAGCCTCCAGTGACAGTGGCTAAAATACCATATATCCCCTTGTTGGGCATCCCTTATGGCTACAGGCGGCATGTGACCTGTTCTGCCAAACGAGAGTTCAAGAGAAATGTGTTAGAGGGTCTGAGTAAAATTCTCTTTCCTGATGAAAGAGGTGTCACAGCAAGACATGTCGCATCCCCTTCTCTGTGTGGTGTTGGCAGTGTAAACAAGCAAAGCCTGGAACTACAACAGACACCATGCAATCATGAGACAGGAAGCTTGAAGACTAGACGACAACACAACAGGGATGGAGGTGTGAAAAGATGGATAGAGCAAGGGTCCTTTTTATCTCATTTTATTTTATTTTAATTCCAGTTAACATGCAGGTGTTATATTAGTTTCAGGTGTACAATATAGTGATCCAAAATTCTATACATTACTTAGTGCTCATCATGATAAATGTACTCCTAATCTCCTTCACCTAGTTCACCCAGCCCCCCACCCACCTCACCCCTTTGTTCTCTGTAGTTAAGAGTCACTTTCTCCGTTTGTCTCTTTCTTTTCCCCTTTGTTCACTTGTTTTGTTTCTTAAATTCCACATATGAGTGAAATCATGTAGTATTTATCTTATTCTGACTTCTTTCACTTGACATTATATTCTCTAGATCCATCCATGTTGTTGAAAATAGCAAGATTTATGTGGCGCCTGGATGGCTCAGTCGGTTAAGCGTCCAACTTCAGCTCAGGTCATGATCTTGTGGTTTGTGGGTTCGAGCCCCGTGCTGGGCTCTGTGCTGGCGGCTCAGAGCCTGGAGCCTGCTTCGGATTCTGTGTCTGCCCCTCCCATGCTCATGCTCTGTCTCTCAATAATAAATAAACGTTAAAAAAATAAAAAAAAAAAAAGAAAATAGCAAGATTTCATTTTTTTATAGCTAAATAATATTCCATTGTGTAAATGTGCACCACATCTTCTTTATCCGTTCATCTAACAGTGGACACTTGGGCTGCTTCCATAACTTAGGTATTGTAAATAATCCTGGTATAAGCAGAGAGGTGCATATATCTCTTCAAATTAGTATTTTCATATTCTTAGGGTAAGTACTCCGTGCAATTACTGGATCAAATGGCAATTCTATTTTTAATTTTTTGAGGAACCTCTGTACTGTTTTCCACAGTGGATGCTCCAGTTTGCATTTCCACCAACAGTGTGTGAGGGTTCCTTTTTCTCCACATCCTCAGCAACATCTGTTGTTTCCTGTATTGTTAATTTTAGCCATTCTGACAGGTGTAAGTTGATATCTCCTTGTGGTTTTGATTTGTATTTCCTTGATGAGTGATGTTGAACATCTTTTCATGTGTCTTTTGGCCATCTGCATGTCTTCTTTGGAGAAATGTCTGTTCAGGTCCTCTGCCCACTTTTAATTGGATTATTTGTTAGAGCCGGAGTCCGTGATACCATCATTAAGCTTGTGACCCAACCATGGGGCCTAGACTTCTGGACTTCTTGTTCTGGGTGATAACTCGAAGTGTTTTTTTTAAGTGTTTGTTTGGTCTTCTGTTACTTGTGCTTCAAAGCATCCTGAGTGACACACAAGTTCTACAATCTCTCTAAATCTAAACTCTCTTGTCTGAAAAGTGAGGCTGGCACCACCTAGGAGAGTTGGGGATAATTTTATAATTGGATCTGCATAGGTCACCTGACATAATACTGCCTCCGAGTAGGTACTCAGTACATTTTAGTTAAATGTGAAGAAAAATTGGGAGCATGAAGCACAGCTTTTGACCAAATATGAATATTGCCACAGCTATTTGATGAGGCTCCTAATGTATAGAATGAACAGTACAATGAATTTTTGCTTTGTATTGCTTTATGTTACTACTTGATTTATCAATATATGTATAAATATGCATTTATTCATTTTTGTAAATAAACTACATTTATATATATTTTTTTCTGCTGACATGTTTTTCAACGCTTTGTTAGGGAGCAGACTATTTTCCTCTTTCTCTGGGGAAGGAGGTTTCTCACCGCAGAGTTTAAAGGCTCAGGAAACAGTCTGTTTACTTTCAATAGCCCTGCATTAAGAGCTCCCTCTACATCTATCCAGGCTCGTTTAAGCCTCATCCTATCAGATTTTCCTGGTAACATTTTCCAAGATTTTATAAGCTTCCGCAGGCCACAGGCTTTACCAGAACCTTGCACAGGATGCTCACTGATCTAATATGAAAATATTGTGAAACCCATTTTCCTCCCAGATGGGGGAAATGCACTTGCTGGGGAAGCTGCCTCTCCTTTGTTTCCCCTCTCTTTGTCCCTTCAGAAGTGGCCACTCTGAGACTCTTGGGTGGTTGCTGAAATTGGCTTTATTTTTCTGCTTCTTAGAAAGTGATGAACTTGTCTGTGAAAATCATCTTCCATTGTCAGGACAACAATAGCTCTTGTAGCCTCCTCTCTGTCTTCAAGTAGAATTCAGAAAGCATTGGTCTCTTCCAATTCCACAGGGGCAGAAAGCAGCCAAGGTTTTGCTCCTAATGTGTCTGAGTAAAGTCCTCCCGTGTCTTCCTTCTCAAGAAAGTGTAAAAAAAATGACCTGTCCTCACTGGGAATTTTTTTTTTTTTTTTTTTTTTTTTTTTTTTTTTTTTTTTTTTTTTTTTTTTTTTGCAGTACACTGTACTCCAAGATGCAGAGACCCATCTCTTTGGTAAAAGTGACTGTGGCAGCTGGTCTGGCATAGGTTAGTGCTGAGTTGGGCAAGGGAGCCCCATTACACATACCCACATTCGCTATGTAGATAGAAGTCATATGATTGTCACATCTCCCTAAATTCAGAACCCAAATATTGCCCAAAAGGTAGCTTTCACAAGTGGTGTCAACTCCTGGAGGCAGACTCAATACTCACTTTCCAGAACATTCTAGAACATACCTACTCAAGCAAAACAGCTCCTTCAAGAGTGGCCCCAAAGCATGGTTCTTAAAAGCATTCATCTTACACTATGATGACCTGAATGTGAATCTTCTGTCAATTACTAGTTCCGTGTCCCCAGGTCAAGTTCTTTCACCTCCACTTTGTGATTTGTAAATTGAGGGTTTTCATGAAGGCTACCTCCTAGTAGTGCCTGTAAAGGCAAGTTGATAACCACAAGGCACAGAAATCTGCACCTGTTATATACTGTTTTCATGAATTCTTTATAATCTCCTTAAGAGTTCTCGTTCATTCAGTAAATATTCTTGAGTGCCTATTATGCGCCAGGAACTGTTCTCATGCCAGGAACTATCCCCTTCCTGCTGATGTTCACAATGGTCCATTCACTTGAAAGAGTGTGGCTTGCTGGTCGGCTCTCCATCTCCTCCTATGAGCTGCTGTTTGAGCAGTTTCCCACAGAAAGCACGGCCTTGGCTGAAGAAGGCAGTCTACCCCCTACCAGGGATAGAACCCCTTCTCAGTCACCTTTTGTGTTCTGTAACCAAACCTGGCTTGTGAGAGTGTCTCAGATCTGCTGAGCATTCTGGGAACCCAGGGCTTGCTGGATTTTTACCGAACAGGCCTCACATAGTGAAGTGCTCTGCTTAGCCCAAGTATTGCTTTGATTTGCTAGATGCATTTGGATCCCCTTATGGTGAAATGCCTTGAGTTTGCCTGGTGGCTTCCGAGCAAGTATGTAACCAGAGACAAGGAAAATAGATGAAAGAAAGTACAAAGGAAATCTGGGGGCAGAAAAGATAAGGGAAGATGATGTGAGCTCTCTTTTTTCAGGTATAGTGTTCTTTTTCCTTTCTATGGCCTACCTGTTCAAAGAGGCCTTTAAGACACTGCAGGAGGAGAGAATAAGAAAAGGGTTTTAAATCCCTCTGTGAGGAGAAACCCTGAGAAGGCAAGCGAGATGCCGTTTTTATGTTCTAGGGAACCTTAGTCCTTAAGTGGCACGGGTCATCCCAGCGTACCGGATGGGAACATGGTGGTGGAGTACTTATTTACCAAGTACTTGTATGAACCAAGCCTAAGTCAGAGGTGTACAAATATTATCACATTTAATTTCTTTTTCTCAGGGAAAGAGGAGTTCAAGTTCTGAACAGTCTAAATCTTGCAGGGACACTGAGGTCTTAATGTGGCACAGCTGTCTGAGTTATAGCCATGTTTTTGCCTCCTCTAGATGGTCCATACACTGGCTAAGAGTGAGGATGCTGGAGCCAGACTGACTGAGATTTGAGCCCAGTTCTACTACCTTCTAGCTGAGTGGCTCAGGGCAAGTTATTCAACCTGTCTGGGCTCCTGTCTCCTGGCCTGTAAAGTGAGAGCAATAATTGATCTTATTTCATGAAGTTATTTGGGTTGAATGAATCATTACATGTAGTACAGGGTCTGGCACACAAAACCTATTATCTTTGATTCTCTATTATATCTTCTCTGAGGAAAAATACCCTTTTGTGTTCAGTCTTCACCCCTTTTCTAGCAGGTATCAAGCTTCCTGATCTGTAAAAGAGGATAATATCTATTTCCTATGGTTGTCTTAATGATTTACTATCTTTTTAAAAAAATTTTTGAATGTTTATTTTTGAGAGAGGGAAAGAGAGGGTGTGTGGTGGAGAGGCAAAGAGATAAGGAGACACAGAATTCAAAGCAGACGCCCGGCTCTGCTCAGCACAGAACACGACCTGGGGCTCGAACTCACAAACTGTGAGATCGTTACCTGAGCTGACATCAGACACTAAACCGATACTGAGCCACCCAGGTGCCCCAATGATTTACTATCTTAATGTATGTAAGTTATTGCCTTATATACTGTCTGTTCATAAATGGTCTCTCAGTAAATGAGTTTGAACTTTTCAATGAAATATATATGTATACTCATTAATATATATTTTGACCTCAAAAGAATTCTATCTTGCATCAAGTATAATGAAAAAAAAAAACCTTTAAGGCAGTGTAAAAAGTAAAAATCATTTCTTCAGCAGTGTGAACTTATGAACTACAATGGATTTTGACAGCAGCAAACTCAGCCTCTATTAAGTGAATATCTGTGATGGGCATAGCATTGTGCTGGGTGGGGAAAGAGGGAGAATTAATCCTAACCCCAGGGAGCTTTCCATCTACGCAGGCAGACAGAGCACACACATGAAACTGGAACATAAGAGCAGAAAGCAAGGTGTGATTGGGCTGTGAGTCCCCAGAGCTCAGAGATGTTGGAAGTCAGTATGGAATGATGTCAGGGGCAGCAGTGTGGTTTCAGATGAATCTCAAAGGATGGTTAATGATTTAATCAGAGAAAGGGAAGAGCTCACAGGGCATCCAGGTTTTGGAAGAGGATGAGCCGGTGTTGGATTTGCCAACATTAGATGAGGTGGATAGGCTACAAGTAGACCATCCTGAAAGGCAACCATTGTAGTTACCCGAGTGTGTCTAAGGGAGGTTAGCATTTAGAAAACATGTGGAATAAAAGAGAGCCAGAAATTGGAGACTAAGAGGACAAGAGTGAAAGAATGAAACAGATGTGATCAGAAAAGCTCGGGGTACGGTAAGGAGTTAGGGCCTTGTTGAAAGAAAATGGCAATGGGGATGCATCTAATTGAGTTTTTGAAATCCCACTGTGAATGTGAGGAAATTTAGTGCTGCTTTGCTGAAGGCAGTTAGAGGGAGAATGGCTTGTGGAGGGGGTGGAAGTGATGAATTTATTTCAAAACCTTTACTTTGGACTGAAGTCCAGGTAGAGAAAGCAATGTCTGATATCTACAGATCCCCTTCTCTTCTGTGTGGGGGCCATAGGGCTAAACAGTAATACACCTCCTCTTATTTCATCCTTTTCATATTTTCATAAGTTATTGAGGTGTTTGTTAGGTAAGACATTGGTAGATGTTAAGTAGATCCTTTAAATCTAAACCTCCCTGTTTTTGGAGTAGTTTAAAAGTAAAATCCACAGGAGAAAATACTGTTTGTCCCTTTTTCAGAGGAGAAAGCCAAGTCCTAAGCAAGTTGAACAGTTAGACCCAGGGAGCAGCTGGTAAGCAGCATGGGTGAGGTACAGGCTGTTTGTCTCCAGGCCCCACACTTTCACCCACAATTCAGGACTCAGTCATGGGACAGGGTGAGAATTCTCGAAGAGCCAGGTGATCCTATTCTCTACCATCTGAGAGAGGAAGACCCTTCCCTATCCACTCTCTCCCTGTCCCCCACAAATACCTGCCTACAGAGAGTGTTGTAAACAAGTAAATAACCCAATACCTTACAAAAATCCTGTAGAGGTATGCCCTGCCCCCCCCCCCCCCCCACCAAATTAGGTGCTCAGAAAAGAGGCTAGAAGCTCTAGGAAATGCCCTCTCTGACCGTTCCAGGTCACCAGACCATATTGCTACCATCTTGTGTGGATTGGCAAGAACAAACATTTAGGAATCCACCAAGGTGAGCATCATAAGAAAGAAACTTGCTACTACTTAATTCAGAGTCTACTGCTACGACTGTTTTATGTCTTAGTTATTTCTCACCTGGACTATTGTTGGTTTCCTGGCAAGCCCTTTCTGTTCATCTGTCATGGTTTTACTGTCTATTCAAAACACAGAAACACATTTATTTTTTTCCCCACCAGCTGTAATTCTCAAACCACCCTTTACTCAGGCAATTATACCAGTTTCCTGTTTCATCAGAGAATTCAATTTAAAATTTTAGTGCCAGTGGTTAAAATACTTACTTCATACATAACTTCAAGTTTGTATGGTTTTAATTCACATTTATGTTTCTGTTCACACTCTGCATTCTTTAATTGATTTATTTGTTAGCTATGCCATCTGTAGATTTTAAGTACTGAGCTTTCACAAATGACTTTTCTTCCCCCTCCGAAAGCTGTTTTGAAAACTATTTCCCTCACCTTATTGCAATTAAATCTGTGCTACATTCTCATCTTCCGGAGTTGAGCATTTTTATGGTGTTGCCTTCTTGTATCTTTATCCTGAGTTAGACTATTAAACACTTCTGGGCATATACAACAATAAAACTTTTTAACCACATAGATACTATTTTTGTATGGTATCCCATGGGAAGGGGATCTCTAACTTGAGCTCTATAATCTGCTCTACAGGCATCATGAAAACACAATTCTCCTTGGAATAAGCGTTTCACAGAGTTCACTAGTTCTTTGGGTTGGTTGGTAAGCATCCCTCTTGTGGATGCACAGAAGTCCCCTGACTAGCCTAGAGTTTGTGTATATGAATAACTCTCTTCTAGCTCATATTCTATAACTTTGAGTGAAAGGTCCTTTCCGTCTTGGTATACCCAGTGCCCACCATCGTGTCTGGAGTCTGTAGGTGCTCAGTAAAGACTGTTAGATGAGTAAATTATAAATCCAGGTTGGTTATCTTATCAGTAAAAAAAAAGATATGGCCATCTTCAGCATGGAACAGAGAACAGAGACAAATGTCTTCCCTTTGACTTCACCCAACCTCTTTAATGCCTAGGAAGTATTCTGACCTATGAGGATGAGAGACCACGCATCTGTTTCCGTCTTTCCCTTCGCCTGTAAAAGTGGTTGACTGTGTGGCATGCTTGTGGATGATGAGAGTGAGGGCTCTTTGTCTCTGGAGTTAGTCAAGTATCCTTACAAGAATAATGTGAGTATAGGTGAGTTTTAGGATTTTGACTTCTTGAAGTTCTTTGCTCCAAATATTTAACTGTGACTAGAAAAATCCATCGCTCAAGCTCTTTTCCATACCTATGGATCTACATAGAGCAATGGTTCTTACCTTGGCTGTACATTGGAGTAACTTAGGGAGCTTTAAAACACATCGATGCCTGGATCTCACCCCAGAATTCTGATTTAATTGGCTTGGGGTGTGGCCTTGGCACAAGGGATTTTTACCATTTGCCCAGTTGATTCTAATGTGCAGCCAAGGTTGAGAACTGCTGATAATAGAGTATTATTTTTAAATACTCAAAAGGCTAGAAGTCTAAATACGGTGTAATATAATTTGTTTTATATTAATATAGCGATTTTTGAACAGGTTTCATATAAAATTACTCAAATGACTCACTAAACTGCATAGAAAAATATTTTTCCAGTGTCAGTGATAGATCACTGGGAAACTTGTGAAATATGCAGATTTTTATCTTCCCTTAGGCATTCTGATTCAGTACATTCGTGGTCAATCCAAAAATCTGTATTTTAAAAAGTACACCCAAGTAATTCTTGTGTACACTCAACTTGAAGAGATTCTGCCTCAAAAAGGCAACTGAGTGACTTAAAACAAATTGTGGTCGTTCTGACAAAGAGCATGCCATTTGGTTTTCTTTGGTTTCCATGCCATAGAAGAGTAAGACCTCAAGGTATGGAGAAAATATAGGTTCACATTTTCTTTGTAAATATCTTACTATTCTAATTTTGGAATGTAGATTACCTATTGACACTAGTAAGAATTTTTGAAAAAAAAAAGGTGTGAATCATCAATGCATACGTTTATTGACGTAAATATCTTAGTGCCTAATTTAATCCTGTGTGAAGATATAAACTGAAAAGGTATTAAATAAATTTAACTCTAATTCTTTAAGTTAAGAAAAAAAGATGTGAAAGAATTCAAGATTCCTATCATGTAAAAAAAAAATACATATATATATATATATATATATATATATATATATATATATATGCATCCCAAATAGCTTTCAGTTTATGCTTAAAAAAATAAGTTCTTGGTCCACAATGTTTTATAGGAATAGAAACAATTTTAAGGCATCCAGTTATGTTGGACAAATCTAGGAGCACTCAGGATAACAAACTCTATGAGCTGTAGGGCAAGCACACATTTTAGTTTAAGGCTGAAAGACTCCTCGATCTAGCTTAAACTTCCTTGGGAATTTAGGAAATAAAATGAATTACTCAAACTGGAACTACATCAAAATGTCAAGTTAACACATTTTGGCTTGTAATGGTGCCAAGGGATCTAATGTTTGAATGATCAGGGCCTTAGGTTTCCCATTCATTTTAAAGATAATTTTATTACCATGATGCTGGAGTTTTCATTTTATTTTATTTTTTCCTTAGCTCTTTATCTTTGCTTCTACCCAGGCTAGACTAACCAAGGTCTGACAATATCACACTGTCCTTAATTAGAGCAGCTATAAAGGAAGATGTCAACATAGAAGTCCACAAATTCAGAAAACATTTTAAGTTTTCTCATGATCGTGAATAATCCATTTGATTTTCTGTAAACTCTTCTTGGGTTTTTGAGAGTTGCTTCACTCATTATTTAAGGTAGTGGTAGAACGAAGGAAGAGCAGGCATCAGTGGACTGTGTTTGCTGTTGTTTGTTTTTCTTGCAAATTTTCCTAATTGGTGCCCTTTCACCCCCCTCCCCCCCCATATTTGTTCTCCACTCAATGACTTTTCTATGACTCTCACACTCAATTCCTGGCTACACAGATGGGCTCATAACCTGGGTCAGTCTAATCATGGTACCCACATATGCAACAGTTGGTCCAAAGGTTGGTTATATGGCTCCAAGCTGTGCTAATCAGGGTCCACTAGAGTTCTCCACTTAGAGAAGTGGCCCAGCCTTGGGGGTCAGGGTACAGACATGTGAAGATGGAGAACCATCTTTCCATTTGGAGAAAGCCTACCTGCCATAGAAAGAATGGAGCAGAGAGCCAGCAGAAATTACAGAGGCACCAAGAATCCTGGGGCATTGAATCTGGGCTCTAATTCTTGAAGCCTGAGTTCCTGCAGATTTTTTTTTTTTTTTTTTTCCACACAGAAACTAATAAATCCCTTTTGGCCCAAGCCATCTTGAATTGGGTTTCTAACATTTGCAACTAAAATTCTAACACAGATCAACAAATGCCACCTATCCTTTTGTAGACAAGAAAACTGAGATTAATGTGCCCAAGGCCATCTATCACAACTGAACTGCCCTCCTGGCTCTTTGGTCTACCTATTGGCATACTCTCCCTCAAGAAAAAGCTAGAACTTTCAGGATTAGTGGGGTCTGTGTGTTTAATAACCCCCAACCCATTCATAATTGGTCCCAAGTAGATCTGTGCATAACTGGATAAACCAGCATCAGTTCTGATGGCTGAAAGCACGCTCCCCGAATTTGGGCCACAGTTCTGTAGCTGAGTGTAGCTACACTGACTTTTGCTCCACGGTAGAGCTACTGTCTATAGAACCAAGGCCCCAAAGACATGATTTCCACATTCGCTCCAAGAGCTGAGTTTGTGGCACCTTGAATGATACAAGGAATTGAGTGTGACAGTTTAAACAGAAAACCATTCAGTTAAAACAATTTTTATAGGGGTGCCTGAGTGGCTCCGTCAGTTAAACATCTGACTTGGTTTTGGCTCAGGTCCTGATCTCATGGTTTCTAGGATCAAGCCCTGTGTTGGGCTCTGTGTTGACAGCACTGAGCCTACTTGGGATTCTCTCTCTCCCTCTCTCTGCCCCTCCCCCCAACCCCGCACGCGCGCGCACACACACACACACAGTCTCTCAAAAATAAACATTAAAAAAACACTATTTTTATAACTGTTTATTAGTCAATACTCAAACACTAAATTTGCAATCATAATCAGCAATCTACCATGCAAAGGATGTATTTATTATTAGTAAACATCTGTAAAAACCTTGCATGTCCAATTGGTGATAGGCTAAATAAAATATATTACCCTTAGATACTACAGATTTCTGAGGTAGATTGAATTATCGGTCCTAGTTCTTGTCCTTGTCCTAGCTTCATATGCCTTTACTTCTGCTTGAAACTGCAGTGCTTCCCAGTGTGGGCAGTTAACTCCCCATCTAACACTGGGCTTGCTCAGGAGAACTGCTTTGATAAGTGTAAGTTAGAGGGTCTGGAGAGGCCCACACACGGTTAGGCTTGTCTTCTTGTGCGTCTGCCACTTGGTATAGGTGGGAGTTTATAGAACTTAAAATGAAATGTCACCTATTTTTTGAATAGGCAGTATTTGCATGATATAAAATTTCAAAGGAACCAAGGGGTACACAGTGAAAAGTAAGCATCTTCCTCAATTGTCCAGATTCCCTCACCAGAGGAAGCTTGTGTAACCTTCCAGAGAAACTTTATCCATATACAAGAGAAGTTGAGTAGCAGTATTACTGAGTCAGAAGCAAGTAAGATAGATAGGGGCTTCTGGATTAGTCTGAGAATCTGAATCTCTTATTTGAGAGTACACTATAATCTGAGAGATGTGCTCCTGTAGGCAGACCTATGAAGGACTTAGTGTGGACTGACCACCAATCTATAGAAGCACTTGTCACATAGAGCTATCTCATTTAAAACTGCTAAAAATTTACTGTTTCCAAAAGGCCCTCAAGGTTACTTTAGGCTGTATCTGAAGAATGAGGTAGGGTGTTGCCTCTTGGGCTAAAGCAGGTAGCAAATAAGCACATAGTTGTGATTTCAATTTGTGCCAGACTCAAATTATTTGGTTCTCTCTGGTTAGACATAGATCATTCCAAGTAAGACCCAACACTTAAAGCACACATTAAAAGTAATTTTCATCAATTTACAGCAATATACAAGTTAATTATTTCCTCATTTTAACCTGTTTGGGAGGGGCATCTGGGTGGCTCAGTCAGTTGAGCATCTGACTTAGGCTCGCTCAGGTCATGATCTCACGGTTTGTGGGTTCAAGACCCATGTCAGGCTCTGTGCTGACAGCTCAGAGCCTGGAACCTGCTTCGGATTCTGTGTCTCCCTCTCTGCTCCTCCCCCATTCGTGTTCTCTCTCTCTGTCTCTCTCTCTCAAAAATAAACATTAAAACATTTACAAAAAATTAACTTGTTTGAGACTCGAAAAAAAATTAAGCTGAAATGGTGACTTACAAGTTTAATTAGTTTGTACTACAGATAAGACAGTACTTGATATTTCCATATGCAAAAATGTTTAAACCTTTACTCCTAAAAGGGTAATAAAATGAGCAAAACCACCACTGATCAAGTTGAAAATTTATTTACAAAACTTATTTTGCTTAAAAAACTCCTGAAGATTAACCAAAACATAAACGCTATCAAAGTTTATTACAATAATTATTCACAGAATCAATAGCTTAAAAAAAAACTGCCAATGAATACTTTAATGTAAAACCGCAATGTAAAAATAGGAACTTTAATTCTAGTGAGTAGAATAAAAGCAGATAAATAATCTTCTTCAAAGGGAAAAAATACTTGAGGGAAAAAAACAGCATAACGTGTAAAGCAGGAAATTTAAATATCAGTTTAGTTCCGCATTGCCAACATGGCATTTATATCCCAGATGAGATTTCGTAATTGATCCATAATTTGCTTCAGCTGTTGATTCTTCTGTTTGAGTTTCTGTAGAAACAAAAGAATTTATCAAAAATGTTTCATGAATTATAGACCATGAAGTGAGAAGATTAACATGTCAAAAGTTAGAACTCTAATGATCCAGACAGAAATAAGCTTAAATACTTCCTTCATGCAGAAAAGGTCTCTATCTTTTCTGGCCACATATATTCTCTGAAAGGCATAATGAATTCTAATTCAGCCCACAGAGGCCTCTGGTTCCACCCATGTGCCTCCCTTTCTGCCTCCATTCCCAATCAAAGAAACTAAGCTAAACGTTTAATTGTTATAAAACCTAAGATACAGGTTTTCTAAGATGCAGTGTAGCCTAATGTCAAGAGTATAACCTCTAGAGCCAGAATCTCTTGGGTTCATGCTCCTCTCCTTCACTAACTACATATATGACGTTGGCCCAATTACTTAAACTCTCTGTGCCTCAGTTTCCACATCAGAAGAACAGGGATAAATTTGAACCTACCTCCTAAGAGTTATTATGAGGATTAAAAGATTTGATTCACATAAATGTTAAAATTAGGTTGGCATATAAGTAAGCACTCAACAAATGTTCCTCGTAGGCACTGAACATAAAAAACCGTGAATACAGGAAATAAAGTTTAATGCAAATACAATGCCTGATGCAACTGGTCTTTGAAAAATGTGGCAGAAGCCACTCCTTGCCCACAGCAGGAAGTGCAATCTGCTTCTGCTTCTGAAAACTGAAGACCAATTGGCACAGTCTCTGATGTAATCTTGTTCACAGCTAAGATCTGCAGGATGCCCTCCCCGAACGCACATGGCTCTGAATCTCCGTATCTGGGTTTCTACCAGACCACGGTTTATAAACTTGTCTGTAAGCACTTCCTTCAAATCCCATGTGGCAAATGTCTGCTGAGGTAAAACAAAATAGAGAACTTCTGGCCAAAGTACTTACTAGTTATTATAATAATAATCATTACTATTCAGTGACCTTTTAGAACCTTACATTAGGAAATAATATCTTTAATTAGATAATTTTAAAGCTACTATATTAAAATACCTCCAGATAAAGCAGTACATTCATTATAAAGAGGTCTAAAAATCTTAATTTTGATTTCATTAAAAAGCAAACTAGGATTAAGTTATCCTATTTTATCTAGAGTCAGAGAGCAGGAAGAAGCTAAAAGGGAGGAACAGGAAACTTTTACTGGAAAACAGAAAACAATGCACATAGATTTGAATGTTTAATATTAAATTTAATTCACATTTGAGGAGAGAACACAACACAGATAAAAACAGGATATACAGTACACAGGGCATGTGTACAGTATGCAGTCTCATGAAGCTCACGTTAACACTGTTTTTGGGAAAAAGATACTGTTAGTATTTTAGCTACTCAGTCTCCTTAGATTTCAGATTGGCCCATCTTCTAGTTCTGTTGTCACAAGTATGTGGCAGTTATTGAAGCAACTGTGCAGAGAATCTAATCAAATGGACCCAGATAATTGGGTGGAATGATGGGTGACCAGATGGCGGGTACCAGGCCCGTAAAGTATTTTCCATCCTAGAGATCAAGAAACAGGTACTTCTGCCGGCCATCAAGGGGAGCAGCAAGCAGAGGGACACAGGAGTAAAGGTGCTCTACTGTATACTGGGAGGTGGGGGGGAACCTCAGGCCCAGTTCTAACTTTGCCCCTAACTTGATATTTCATCTCAGAAAAATTCCTCCTCAGTTTTCTTATGAGATGGCGTCATATAATGGACGAGGCCCCTGCCAGTTCTATCTGTACACCCATATCTGGGAGCACAGTCAGTTACGTAGACACCTGTGATGAAAGCCAGTGAGTTTAGTTGAGTGAACTAATTGCTGGCTTCAAAATGGTTCAGAGTCCGCTGCCATCCCCACTGAGCCATTGCTCACTCCCCCAACCATGAGAGGCTGCCATTCCCACAACTCCCCTCTCTAATTTTTCAGGGACAGTGCAAAAGAGCTACTGAGTAAGAATACAAGGAACAGAAAGAAGGCAAGTTGATATTAAAAAAAAAAAAAAAAAAAAAAACTCATTTAAATTAGTACCTTCTGACATATCTTGAATATGATTACTTTTAAAAGTTTCAGAACTTTTCTTTGGAATGGAATTCTGAGCCTGTAACACATTCTGTTCTGTATTTACTGAGGATATGTTATGTACAAAGCTCCAGGTCAGGCATTGTAAAGGGAGAAAAATGAATAAGGAATAGTTTCTGCCTTGAAGAAATTCTGCATCAAGGAGGAAGAAAATAATGTCCAAGTGACTAGGCTGGTAGCCTGGGAAGGCAGATGCTGTGTGACCCCAGAAGATAGAGACCCTACTTCTGACGGTGGGGCAGCAAACAAGGGGTCCAGAAAACTGGTAGTGAGCACAGTATTAGGAGGAGGAACTTGGGCTTGGTAGTAGGGGCCCATTAAAGTTCTGGAAGAAAAAATATGGTTAAAACTTGAATGAAAAAGGTTAACTAGACAGATGTGTGAGATGGATTCTCCTGAATAATTTTAATGGTGACAAATCTGTGCCCATGGAAAAGAAGAAAGAGGAATGATTTAAATTTTAAAAACAACTGAAAACCATTCAAAGGCCAAGCTTGGTGAAACAAGCTCAGTGATCAAATTTTCAGTATAAATTAAGGAGTAACTGGAAGTAATAAAATTATATTCTTGAGTCGTTAAAAATACACTTTAAAATCAATATCAAAACAGGTCCAATGGCTCCCACAGTGGGTGCATCACTGGCATAAATGCGTTAGCAGTAAGACTACTTTCAAAGAATATTCCTTTGGAAATACAAATTCTTTTTTTTTTTTTTTTAAAGTTTATTCATTTTTGAGAGAAAGAGACAGAGCATGAGCAGTGGAGGGGCAGAGAGAGAGAGGGAGACACAGAATCCGAAGCAGGCTCCAGGCTCCGAGCTGTCAGCACAGAGCCCGATGCGGGGCTTGACCTCACAAACCACGAGATCATGACCTGAGCCAAAGTCAGACGCTTAACCGACTGAGCCACCCAGGTGCCCCTGGAAATACAAATTCTAATGTACTTGTCTAAAAAAATTTTGCCTCATTCTTCAAAAATGGACCCAGATAACTGGGTGAAATGATGGATGACTTAAGAAATAAAGAGAACTAAAAAAATGTAGGGTTTTCTCAAGGTAATATTCAACTCTAGGTAACTGTAATTAAAAAAAAATATATGGTATATTTTAAGGCACTTGGAAAATTTTTCTCAAAGATGCCACAAAGTTTTAAATTAAAAATAATTAGCAAAGAAAAATATCTAGAGCCAAAACACATCATGAAACTATCAACAGCAAAGCTGACAGTTATGCTTATGAGTGGTTAAACTGTAAATAAATTTTCATGACATGATACAGGATTTAATATATACAGTCTTGCCCGGATTGATTTTAACAGAGGTTGACAGCTGCTATTATCAAAATCCATCAGCTGTGCCTAACTTGTTACATTAACAGGTGAATGTGTAAGTAGAGCAGACACTTAAAAATGTTTATGTTAAGTCATACCATGTAATTTAATATTCACATAAAGGTTGTGACCACTGGTCAAAAAATGCTTTAATTTCTAAATGCATGGACTCAATGATATGTCAACCCTGTAAAAACTACCCACTCTTTCATTTTTCCATCAATAAAATAGTTTAAGCAAAATAGAACTCATTCTGATGTCCTTAAAACATATAGTCTCAAACAGGTGTTCAGTCTTTACTTGGGTTATTAGGGATTATGGAGTCTAGAATGCACAAAGAGAAAATAAAAAGTATTTAAATAAGCCAAACATCTGACTATTGAAACTAGACCATCCTGTCATCTCATGATTTATATCAAACACTAATTATAAAATTTTGTGTCGCCAAATTTCATGGCCTATGGTAGGTACTGGTGGTATATACATTGTTAGAAGCCAGGCAGACCATATATTAAATAGTAAACATACCAGTAATGTGGTGTACTGTACAATTTTAAGTACACAAAGATATAGTAGTATTTTGAAAATGACTGAATGAGAGTTCACTGAGGGGTATACAAAGCTTATTTTACATAGCTTATTTACAGTAAAAGGAAAATATACATTGTAATTAATTGTTGAATAATTTTAATTGAATGCCAAGAATATTTTATTACTGATTAGGTCCATAAAGCAACTTAATCATTTAATATAAGCAAATACCAATGTATTAAAAATATGATCTGGTATATATTTATGTTTTCATTTAAGTTCCAGTTATTTTTGTAAATCTCTGTCACAACAAATGGGTACATGAAAGGGTGCTGCTTTGCTTCCACTAGAGTCTTCTGTCCTCAGAGAAGACACCTAACCACTTGCATGAAATATGCATGGTGCCAGGCAACACACCTGACTGATTCGTGGCAGAAACTCCACACTTAGAATGATGGCTGGCACAGAGCAGGGACCAAAATATAGGAGTATTTTAATATTCAATAAAAAACCCCAAAAAGCCAAAGAAAAATCTTTCTAAATCCTAGAGGAGAAAAAATAAACAAACAAAAATTCCCTAGCAATCATTTTGAAGCTTGTTCTGTTTCTGTTTTCCAGTTAAATCTGGTATGTTGGTATTTCAAAACAAAAAGAGATACGGCCATTATTAAAAATTATTCATTTTAGTAGTCTAAGACAAATTACTTTGATGTGTTACTAGCTAAGATTGCTGTGAACCTTAAGCTCTACTACTATCACCTAATAATAAAAATTTTACATAACAGCAAAGAGAATAGATAAAAATAATAGACAAAAGGCATGTAAAATTTTAAGTTTATGAATATAGTTTATAAGTAGTTGAAAAAACAAATCAAAGAATTTAAACTATTTTTTAGTAGCATCTATATGATCACAAAATTAGATCAGGGCAACATTTTACCATCTGTAGGTAGCTATTAAAAAAAATTCTTTGGGGCACCCAGATGGCTTAGTCACTTAAGCATCCCACTTCAGTTCAGGCTGTGATCTTGCAGTTTGTGAGTTTGAGTCCCACATCAGGCTCTCTGCTGTCAGTGTAGAGCCCACTTCAGATCCTCTGTCCCCCACCCCTCACCTCACCCCTCCCCTGCTCGCTCCATTCTCTCTCTCAAAAATAAACATTTGAAAAAAAATTCTTAAAAAAAAAATGATATTCTTCACAGAAACACTCAGGTGTGTGTGCCATCAAGGCAGAAAAATATATCCATTGATCACGAGCTTAGTGTTATAAAGATTTTCAATTACGGGAGCCTGGGTGGCTCAGTCAGTTAAACGTCTGACTCTTGATTTTGGCTCAGGTCATGGTCTTACAGTTTGTGAGTTCGAGCCCCATGCCAGGCTTTGTGCTGATAGCGCGGAGCCTGCTTGGGATTCTCTCTCTCCTTTTTACTCCGCCCCTCCCCTGCTCGCTCTCTCTCTCAAAAATAAATATACATTAAAAATTTTTTCAATTATACATTTTAATCTTGTATTCTAGAAGCGAAGTATAAAGTTGAATGAAATTGGAAGAAAAGAATAAATAAAATAACGTTAGTAGCACTAATTACACGTAACTTTATTAATAGTCAAAATATGTGTTACATTCAATTCACACATAATGTTTTATTTCAGGAATGAATTAAAACTTTTTTAGGTTAAAAAAAATCCACTTTGCTTAGTTTTGGCTATTTTCTCTTCTGCCTTATTTTTTGGATTTCAGTTTGAGTTAACCAAATCTTAGTCGTCCCTCCTCCTTTTTTGTTTACACCTCTGTTTACTGCCTTATTCTCCATTCCTGTTTCAAAATATAATAACAGTTTCTAGGAAGTAAGAGAGAGTATGAGACCATCAAATGAGTATTTCTCCTGCCACTCAAGATACTTTCCCCCTAAATTCTCCTTTAAAAAATAGCTCCTATAGAAATCTAGGGCTAAGCTTTAAATCTGTTCAATTAAAACATCTAAACAGATTCTTTCTTCTTTGTAATAAACTTCAATATGTTAACTAAAACAAGTTTTACCCCAAAGTTAGAAGCACTTAAAACAGCAAAATCAGCATTCAAATAATTTAATCAAAGAAAGAGTTCTTAAATGCTTCAAGTATAGATAGGAACACAAAACTTGAAATATGGGCTTTTATTCCATAAATAGACAAACCTTCAGAAATACTGTGTATCTATTTTGTGTATTGAAATAAACCTGCTGCAGATAAACACTGTGGACTAAATACCTGTGCTTATCTCTTTTTCTCAAAGCCCTAATAAAATGGCAGGAGATAAATGAAAAAAGCTATAAACCCATGTGGAGAAAAATGATCGGAAAGGAAGCAGCAGCAGATACAAGGTGGTAAAGTTTAAGAGGACAAGTAGAAGGGGAGTGGTAAATGACTTAGGAGGAAACTACAGTCCAGGTGGATGCAGGGACGATGCCACTGAGAGCAGGGAGACTGCTGTGCCATGGAAACTGCACCAGGTGAGGCCTGGGGATGAAAACTGGAGGAACAGCTCAAAGAGCTCCAGGGACTACCAAGAGCCGCACGTGCTCACTCCCACTCCTTACAAACAGGTGACTGAGTACCCTCTCCCTGTGCCCTGTCCCACCTCTAAGGATCAGGAGGTTTGTTTTTTATGAAACTGAACCACAACAGCTGTGGATTTAGTCCTACCAGCACAGCAGAATGCAAGAGGACAAGAGCATATCTATGTAGGACACTGGAAGATTCTTCTCTGAAGAAACTGAACAGACTTAAAAAAAAAAAAAAGCCTCAGAAAATGATTGTTGGGGATCCCCCAAGGAGAACACCTATCTTGACATGAAGTCCACTCACAAAGCCTATTATTAGCTTTCTAGAGCCTCATTCTTAAAATATAAATGGCTCATGAGTAAACATCAGATGTTCACCAGATCTTTTAGAGCCTCAATTTAGAAAGACAACAAAATGAAATAGATAGCAGTTGCAAACTCTTGACACATGACCTGGTTTTGTACGGCCTGTGAGCTAAGGATGGTTTTTATATCACAACAAAGATCATGAATGTCTCACAAAGCCTAAAATATTTATTATCTGGTCCTTTAAAGTTTGCCAAACCCTATTTGAGAAGATTATGGAAGAATACCTTCAAATTTCTGAGGGAAATTAATTTACAACATAGAATTTTTATAGCCAGCCGAACTATCAAGTGGACAGCTATGGGAAGCCTAAAACTTAAGTCCCTGCATTCGTTCTGAAGAAGCCACTGATATTTGAACCTAACCAACAAGGCAGTAAACCAAGAGAAGGGAAGACAGGAGACTGAGAGAACAGTGAAGCCAACAGAAGGGGTGAAGGAAGCTCCAGGACAATGCTAAACAGCAGGCCTAGACAGCATTCAATCCAGACCTTGCAAGATGATGGGAGGATTTGGGTAGGGGTGGGGGGAAAGAACCAATAAATTTCCTGATAATTTTGACTCTGTGGAAAGTTGGAAAACAGTACTGAGATGCTGCTACAGATGCATAAAGAACTAACCAAAAATTTTAAAAAATTACTTATTAACCTGGAGGCTAATTATTAACTCCAGATGGACAAAAAAATCATTCAAGAAAAGGACACTAGTTTAATATGTGGCTAAGGAATAAACAATATTTATGTGCCTTAATACACAGAATATTTTCTGAGCCTCAATTATAACTGTATCGGAAACACTGGGGTAAGGAAAGTATGTAGGTGGGTCCATGAGAGGGAGAGACTGGAAGAAAGCTAAATCCTCAACTGGGGAAATAAATTTTTTTATATATCTTATCCTTTGTATCAATCATATCCTTCTCTTAAAATTCACAAAATTCTAAATCAATAGCTAATAAGATTTTTTGGATTACATACTGTCAAAGTATTACTGTATTCCGATTAGATAAAAGACCTTTTTTAAAAAATCAAGTGTTACTTCTAAGCCATCAAATTAGAAAAAAAAAGAAGAGGAACTCAGAGAAATGAAAAGTGAAATGAAACCTATATTAAGAAAGATTATACTTTAATTTACACAGCCTTCTTTTTTTCTCTAAAATACATAAAATCTTCTATGGTAGAGAACAAACTCTATGTCACATGTAGTAGTCTGAAATCAAAGTTACCACTATAATGCTATTTTGTTTATGTGCATAATCCATTGTATTTTATTAAAAAAGGCTTATTCCAGGAAAAAGTAACAGAGCACATCTATTGTGAATTAATGCATAGATTATCAACAGAAACATATAACACTTCTTTTTTTTTATTTAAAAAAATTTTTTTTAAATGTTTATTTATTTTTGAGACAATACAAGACACAGAGTGCAAGCAGGGGAGGGGCAGACAGAAGGAGATACAGAATCTGAAGCAGGCTCCAGGCTCTGAGCTGTCAGCCCAGATCCCAACGTGGGGCTCGAACTCATGAACCATGAGATCATGACCTGAGCCAAAGTCGGATGCTTAACTGACTGAGCCACTCAGGTGCCCCAAAACATATTTCTTAATAAATGAATGCTTCGTATCTCTACCAAACACCATTTGTTCTTCAAAATATAAATTAAAAGTTCCTAATCACCTCCTCACCCCCTACAGATTTCCTGCTGTACGTTCTTTATGCTCATTCATTACTATCAAATTTTCTTGAAATCTTCTTAATCTGTATTTCTCCTTTTATGAAAAAAATGAAATAAAACTTTATAAAATCCAGCTTTTTCCTTTCTCCTGGTTTTGATATACATTTTTCTCTTAATTTTCCAATATTTTGTTTTTCAGGTCTTATTTTCAACTCTGAAATTAATTTTGACATATGGCATAATGTAAAAGCTAGCTAACTTCCCCTAAAGCTTCTATTTTTAAAGAAAAATTTTCCAAACAATCCCTCTTCTGTCATAATAAATTCTCATATGTAATAGGAAGACTATTTTTTCTGGCTATTTTATTAATCTGTCTCATACCAGTATTTCACAATTTTTTTTTTAAATTTTTTTTTTTTTCAACGTTTATTTATTTTTGGGACAGAGAGAGACAGAGCATGAACGGGGGAGGGGCAGAGAGAGAGGGAGACACAGAATCGGAAACAGGCTCCAGGCTCTGAGCCATCAGCCCAGAGCCCGATGCAGGGCTCGAACTCACGGACCGCGAGATCGTGACCTGGCTGAAGTCGGACGCTTAACCGACTGCGCCACCCAGGCGCCCCTCACAATTTTTTTTTTTTACAATATTCTCCATACTGTGTTTTAATTTTTGAAGCAAAGAGATCTGTTTCATTACTCTTTGAGAATTTTCCTTGATGTTTTAGTTTGTTTGCAAGAAAAAATTCCAATTTGGATTTTATTTGGATTTGTTTTTTCATTGGTACTGCACTAAAATCTTATTATTTTGTGTACTTTTAAGAGAATTCACACTCAATACTGGCATTTTTAGAATATTTATTGTCCACACAAGAACTTTATGTGTTCTTTTAATTATTCAAAACTTCATTATGTATTTTGTATTATATTTATTCTGAGAGAGAGAGAGAGAGAGAGAGAGCGCGCGCACAAGTAGAGGAAGGGAGGAGAGAGAGAACCCCAAGCAGACTCTGTTCTGTCAGCACACAGCCTGATGCAGGGTTCCATCTCCCAAGCCAAGAGATCATGACCTGAGCTGAGATCAAGAGTCCACTTACCCGACAGCCACCCAGGCACCCGTTTTTTATGTATCTTAACAAGTTTAGTCACATAAATCATTGAGGTAATTCCTAACTAAATATTTGTTGTTGCAAATGTGAATAGGATCTTACAATCCAATTACTTTATAGCAAGTGAGAAATCAAATAACTATGTCCTGGGTTAGGAGATTATAGGGAACGTGTTGCAAAAATTTTCTATTTGTGAATTTTCATCATTTGCTGCTCCAAATATGCCATAAGCTAGAAAGCAAGAATTCTGCCTAGAAAAGAAAAGAGTAAATGAGTTGTGACTGAATGCCCATGAAGTTTTTCTAAGAGCTTTATGGCATGAATTCTGCAATCTCTCTTTTGGCTATTCAGGTGGCTTTTCTGCTTACCTTTTTAGTTCTTGGTTATACTCTTAACTAGGTTACATTTGCCACAGAAACGACTTCATGTAATTCTAGAATGCAAATTCTTTGAGTTACATAGACACCCTTGTAATTTTTATCCATGATTGCAAAATATAAAATACATAGACTGATAACTCACCTTATTCACTTCAGCAATTTCTCGCCTCTCTTCACTAGCAAAACGAGGTGGGCCAGTGCGGTCCTCATTCTTTGAGCCATCTTCTTCCACATATGGAATCAGTTGCTGAGAATGAGAGACAAGAGTTAAAAGTTAAAAACATGATATGAAGTTTGCAATTACATGGGTATACAAAATGTCTCTGATTAAGGTTAGTTTGTATGCTTTTCTTTTAATGGTATATAAATAAATTTCAATTCAGGTGATAGCCTAAAATAACAGCATTAGAAGTTTATCATTTCAGTGCCTTCTACACATTAGCTTTTCAGGTTTCTTTTGCAAAACAGCCCTTATAACATTACATTAACTGTTGCTTACAATTAAATAATACCCTATCCATTCAATCAGCAAATACTGAGTTCCCAGACACTGGGTGAGATACTACAAAAATAATGACAAGTAAGGTGTGATCCCTGCCCCTACAAATGTATAGTCCTAACAAATGTATAGTCCATTGAGATAGAACAGACTTTCTTTCATCTATACTAGAAAGAAAGGAACTTCATGGATGTGCATTATATAAATGTCATTTACTTTGCTATGTAGAACTTCAGCGTCTATGCAGATTTCTAGATGTCTTAACTGGTTGGGAGAAAGATATTTTGTAGAAGAAAAAATTATACAGTAATGAAACATCAGAATTAATAATGAAACATGTATGGCTTATGATAAGGTTTATTTGATGAAGGCCCTCATAAATGTGACAGAGACTTCAGGAATCATTTAGTCTTTTCCATCTTACATTAACAATGTAGGAACAGCCAGAGGTGAACACATGGTACAACCAGGAGTCATCTGGCCAAACTTCAAATTCTTGGGACAGATATAAACTTATCCACATCCACAACCACTCTGTCTTCCTTTCCTCTCCCAATGCAGAATTGTCCTCCCTCCTGAAGATGATTAATTTCTATTCCTGTGCTCTCATTTCTTCACCCTCCCCCCAGTCTCTCTCCCTACTGCTTTCTTGCTTTATAATCTAAACATGTCTGGTCTCTCTCATTTAACGGCTTTTTTCCTTTCCTTTCCCCCAAACCCTTGATGCCAACCATCCTTCCATCTACTGTTTTTCTCTCTTTTTATCTAAGTGTTTTGAAGATGAATGTCTACTTGTTGGCTCCAGTTCCTTATTTCCTGTTTAATCTTCAACCCATTGCGATCTGATTTCTAATTGCTAACATCTCACCAAAGCTCTGCTCATATAGACCAATGATTTCCCGCTAGCAAAATCTACTGGACAATTTTCATTCTGTTTCCCTTTGCTGCAGCATCTGACAATGTCGACCACATTTCTGATCTTTCTTCTGTATTTCTGACCACTTCTTTTCAGGCTGTTTTGCAGTTTACGCTTTTCTCTGTTCATCCTTTACATGCTGATCACTCAAAAAGGAAGCACTCAACACAAAAAATTGTTTTCTGTATGTAGTGAGAACATCCAGACCTTCCCAGCTACTTGTGTTGGCAGAGACAGAACTTGTCAACAGGAAAGGGCCACCTATAAAAATATCATATACCTAGTGAACTGAATATATCTATGACCCAAGATGAATTTAAGAAATATATTTTACAACTAAAGTGATTCCACTCAGCTAATCTAAATTAATAACGATGAAAACATAATCTTTCATCTGTAAAGGGCTTACGTGAAAACTATTTTAAAAGGATTTTACAACAGTATCTAAAATTCCTGCTAAAAAAATCATGTACTGATTTAATACAGACACCAGCAGTATTAATAAAAATTGCCATAGACCACTCTCTTCTCTAACAACAAAAGTTCACTATAAGCCTAGATGTTAAAATCTGTAAGGTATTAACATGAAAAGATAGTACTAATTCTATGCGTACGTATCCTATTTTCATCTTCTCTAGTCAGAAGTAAAACCAATATAATTCAAACTCTGGAAATACCGTGCAAATAGAGAGACAGGAAAACATTACAAATGTCCTGCATCTTATATCATCCTCCCTCTACCACTAACACTTGCCTCCACTGGAATGGGATCCATCCCTCCACAATTTTCATTGCATTTGTCATAGACCAATCTCAGCTTCCTGAAGAGAATAGAAAGTTGGCGAAGGTGATCCTGTAGCTTTGCCAGCCGGTCTTGATATGTTCCAGTATGGTATGTGACACCATTTGGCAGCTTATCAAACAAAACAAAAACAAGAAAAATATGAAGTAATGACCATTGAGATTTTCTAGAAGTAAAGCTGGCAGAACAGAAATATTTTCTTAAGCACTGCATAAAAGCAAACTGTTCCTCACAATCAAGTGCAAAATTTTAAGATTTGAAGAGTAATATTTGCTCATTTGTTAGCTCCTTGGCATACTGCTTCAGTGCTGTAAAACAGCTCTGGAAAAAACTGCATGATAAGCGTCTCTGTCCAGCTGGAAAACTTTCCCCTCTAATATTTGAAGTATGTTAAAACTTTAAAAATAATGCCATGATTTTAATATTGCTTACTATTTTAAAAAGGCAGCAAGCTGCTGAACTTACCTTGGAAGTTAAAAACAAAATGCAATTTAAACTGGGAAGTTAAAAACGAAAAAGCAAAAGAAAAGTACAAAATACAAAGTGAAGATCATGACTTTTCAGCAGAAGAAAGGAACAGTATACTGCTGCTATTGCAAAATGATCTCAAAATAACTAAAAGATCATTAAGATGCTCAAGGCATGCACTAAAGCATAAAGCTGTCACCAAAAGTTTTACTTTAAAAAGAAATCAACAGCAGAGAGAGAGATGCAAATCAATCTATACTTGAGGATCATTAATAAATTATTGCAAGTAACTGCTATGATCACAGCTCTGTCTTGGATGCTTATACATTTTTAATTCAGGACTTTTATCAAAAGAAGCCAAAAAAGTATGTATTGAAATGGTAAAATCACAGACATATGGAAATTGACTATTATTTAGAACTTATAAATAAATGCACCTTTTGTGCATTGCTGAACCTCATGAACAAGCTCTTCCTTTCTTTGTACATCAAAATATTCTGTACAGTATTTTATTTCCACAATTTGATGTGTGAAATCATCCTAACATTTGAATTAACAATACCTGTACCATGTTTTCTAGTATATGAGGTGCTTTGATTATAAGCATTCACTCATACACTTATCTTGGGGATTAAAATGACTTAAAACCAAGACACTAACTACTACCCAATAGATAAGATTAGCTAGTCTTTCTAAACCTCAGTTTACTCTTTTTTTTCTAAACAGATGAGGTAGGAATACAAAAAAAAAAAAATGCATAGGACAGTACTTGGGAGAAAAAAAGAAAACAGGATACTATCATTGCAAGTAGATAAAACCATAAACATGAAAAAAGGACCGGAAAGGCCTACAAGTAGTTGATAAAAACATGTAATAGGAAGTCAGCTTGAATAATTACTTCTTTTCTATCATCTCCCAATTTCCTGCAATATTATGATTTATAAGTTAAGGAGATGGACCTTCTGAAATTATCTGAAATGAGTTATTAGGATTTTCAGCAATTTTTTTTTAATGTTTGAGAGTGTGTGAGTGAGCACAAGGTAGAGCAGAGAAAGAGGGAGAGAGAATCCCATGGGGGGCTCAATCCCATGGCCCTGGTATCATGATCTGAGTCAAAATCAAGAGTTGGACGCTCAACCGACTGAGCTACCCAGACGTCCCAATTTTCAAAAATTCTCAAGCATTTCAACACTCTGAGGACGATACTTCCAAGAAACGTGATAAAATATCAAAGGCTGAATCAGTCGAAACTTTTAAAGAAAAAAGGCATTACAAATTCACCCCCAGAAAGGGCTTGAACTGAATACAATGTAGAGTTTGTCAGGAACCTTCAGTTAATAAACTTTCGTAATACTAACAAACCAGAGAACAGTCTCAGAGGCTCCCTGCTTTCCTGTTTGGGTGACAATAGGCGGTATAATGATTACATCTTGCATACAAAGCCCTGTACCTTTACCTGTACCTTTATATAGTAAGTTTAGTACTTGGCCCATATTTTCTACTTTGTGAAGACTGTAAGTTATTCACATTTATATACCTGTGTTTAGTATAGTGCATACCCACAAAAGGTTTTAAAGTACTGTCTGAATTATTTTACTTCAATGAATTATTTTATCCATATATCTGTACTTAAAATTCACTAAGAAGTGTGTGTTATGTAAAAGAAGTAAATCCTTTCATAAAGAAAAACAAAATCCTTTTGAAATGCAAAGTGTCCCCCTCTTCAAGTATACCCACTTAACCAAGTCTGGGTATTAGTTTTCATAGACAGCATTAGATTCTCAAAGAAGGGAAGATTTAATTTCTCCAAAAAATTCTTTCACACTTTTCATGTGTCAGACAGTATTCTAAAAGCTAAGGTACAGTAGTGAACATAGGAGGCAAGGTTTCCTCTACCACAGAATATAAGTCGTAATAGTGCCTAAGATCTTTTGGTATATATCCGTAAGGTACACGTTTAGCTGAAAAGCTCATCAATAACCATCTCACTCTTGAATACTGAAGAAGATCTGTAAAAATATGATCACATCCCTGGACACTAAAAAGGGGTTCAATTAAATTCAATATTCATTCTTAAATATAAAACAGTAAAAATTTCCCAGCACTATAAAATACATGTATCTTGGTTAAAAACTCAGCAGCATGATTAATGTAGAAACATTAAAAGCATCCTCACTGAAGTCAGGAACAGAACAGGATGTTTATTAAGACCACTAATACAAATAGTGAACACTATTCTGGAGGCCCTGGCCAAAGCAATTAGAAAAATAGAAAAAGTTGAAACATTAAAAAGGATAGTGGTCTAATCATCACTATATATGGATAAGATATAAATGATAAAGTGCTACTCTCAACAAAGGTAGTCAAGAAAGAGATGGGCACAAAACTAATAGAAAATAGCTTTGCTTTCATATATGAAAACAAATGAAAATGAGAAAGGAAAAAGACCCCACTTACAATAGCAACAATAAAGATAAAATATCCAGGAACAGACTTTAAAATTTTCAAGATAAAGAAGAAAACTTAAATAGTTCACAGGACAAAATAAAAGGTATTTGTGCTCCTGGTTAGTAAGATTCAACATCACATTGACGTAAGGTCTCTCTAGGTTAAATCAACCTAATAAAATGCTAGCAGGTTTTTCTCAGAACTAATCAAGCTATTCTAAAGTACATGTGGAAAAATAAACAAGGATAGCCATGGCAATTTTGGAAATAAGATAGATTATAGAGTCACAATAAATGTAAGAAAATTTGGGATTACTACATAAATGACAGGCAACCAAATGTAATAGAGCATCCAGATATAGATTCTTTTGTATGAAGTAGCATCTGAGATCAATGGAAGAGGAAAATGAATTATTCAACCTTTTGGAAAACAAAGGGCTGGGGCCATACCTCACACTTTATAGAAGGATAAATTCCATATGGTTTAAAGTTTTAGATATAAAAATGGAAACAAAACCCAGAAGTCTTCCTGAATTTGCAGTGGGAAAGTCCTTCCTAACTAGACATAGAACCCAAAAGCCCTAAGAGACTGATAAATTCAACTACCTTAAAAAAATACATATGCAAAACTTCCATAATCAGAGCCAAAGGGCAAACAACAGACTAGGGGAAAAATACTTGCAAGTTCTATCACATAGACCAAGTTCTTCTAATACGTAAATAGCCAAATCTTATAAATTGAGGGAGAGGGTAAAAAAGACCAAAAAAAAAAAAAAAAACCCACAAACTAAAAAACAAAAAACACACACACACACACAAAAAAAACACACAAAAAAGGGGTGGCAAATAATATAAACAAGCAGCTAGCAGAAAAGGAAATATGATTCATAAATGTATGAAGAGATGCTCAAACTCATTCCTCATTAAAACTAGAAGAAATGTAGGGGCGCCTGGGTGGCGCAGTCGGTTAAGCGTCCGACTTCAGCCAGGTCACGATCTCGCGGTCCGTGAGTTCGAGCCCCGCGTCGGGCTCTGGGCTGATGGCTCGGAGCCTGGAGCCTGTTTCCGATTCTGTGTCTCCCTCTCTCTCTGCCCCTCCCCCGTTCATGCTCTGTCTCTCTCTGTCCCAAAAATAAATAAACGTTGAAAAAAAAAATTAAAAAAAAAAAAAAAAAAAACTAGAAGAAATGTAGATTTTCATCTATCAGATGATCGAAGGTCCAAAAATATAACTCACTATTAGTCAGAGCCCGGTTGTTGGTCTTGGTTAGCACATGGTAGCATAAGCTGGTACAATCCCCATGGAGGGCAATTCATCAAAATTTATCTAATTACAGAAGCACAGAGCCACTTCCAAGAATTCATCCTACAGGTATACTTGCACATTTATGCAGGAGGTTATTCACTGCAGCATAACAGTGAGAGATTAAAAGCAACCCAAATGCCTAGAGAATGGGATGAATAAATTACAGTCTTTCCATGAATTGTATTACTGTAAATAGACCCTAAAAGGAAAAGGAGATATATTCTGTGCAGATATCAACAAATCCAAAATATACCAAATGAAAAAAGCAAGGTGCAAAGTGTTGTGTATAATATACTGTTATTTGTGCAAAAACAGGAAAAAATGAAAGAATAAATACACACATTGCTAAAATATGCAAAGAATATCTAGAGGGATACATAAGAATAATCATAAAAAGCATTAACATTTATTGTCTATGGAAAGGGGTTAGAGAGCCAGCAGACAGGGATGGGAGGGATACTGTCTATTTTAATGTCCTTTTTTTAATTTGTGAATTCTGAATATATTACATATTAAATATTTTTTTCATATTTAAAGGATAACAAAACCAAAGCAATATTTTCTTACGCAGGGAAGCTTAACCTGGGACCTAGCAATCCTTGAAGAAAATTCCCCCTCAAATTTTATTCAGAATATATAGATGTGCATTTTTCTGAGAAGAGAACCCATACTTTCCCATCAAATTCTTAAGGGGCTAGTGGAGACCTAATAACCACCTCTCTAAAAACACTTAGAAATAGGGTGTTGGCTCAGTTGGATAGGCGTCCAACTTTGGCTCAGGTCATGATCTCACGGTTTGTGGGTTTGAGCCCCACGTCGGGCTCTGTGCTGACAGCTCAGAGCCTGGAGCTTGCTTCAGACTGTGTCTCCCTCTCTCTGCCCCTCTCCTGCTCACACTCTGTCTCTCTTTCTCAAAAATAAACACTAAAAAAAATTTTAAAAATAATAATCTCAGGAGTTTGTATTTATGGTGCTTCATCCTTCTGGATTAGTAATATGGAAGGTAATTTAAAAATTTTTAATACTAAAAACTGTATTAATAATTAGGTTACATGTAGTCCTGTTTGTTCCACTTCTTCTTCCAGCTTTTTGGAAATGAAGGATCACATTCTTGCTTCTTCTTCTGACAATTATGACAGGTCTCAAAGTCTTACATGAGTTAAACCCCAGAATTCACAATATAAGAGGCACCAAGAAATAACAACCATAGTCCCTTACAAATTGGTTTTGAATATATGTCTACATGTAATCTAGTTATTGATAATACTTTAAAAATTTTTTTAAGTTTGTTTATTTTTGAGAGGGGGGGGAGGGGCAGAGAGAGAGGGAAAGAGAGATCATCCAAAGCAGGCTCCACACTGTGAGTGTAGAGCCGATGTGGGGCTTGAATTCACTAACCGTGAGACCATGACCTTTTGAAAGAGTTTGGTTCTTTTTTTTTTTTTTTTTTTTTTATATATGAAATTTATTGACAAATTGGTTTCCATACAACACCCAGTGCTCATCCCAAAAGGTGCCCTCCTCAATACCCATCACCCACCCTCCCCTCCCTCCCACCCCCCATCAACCCTCAGTTTGTTCTCAGTTTTTAACAGTCTCTTATGCTTTGGCTCTCTCCCACTCTAACCTCTTTTTTTTTTTTTTTTTCCTTCCCCTCCCCCATGGGTTCCTGTTAAGTTTGGTTCTTTTTTTTTTTTTTTTAATTTTTTTTTTTTCAACGTTTATTTTTTTTTTTTGGGGACAGAGAGAGACAGAGCATGAACGGGGGAGGGGCAGAGAGAGAGGGAGACACAGAATCGGGAACAGGCTCCAGGCTCTGAGCCATCAGCCCAGAGCCCGACGCGGGGCTCGAACTCACGGACCGTGAGATCGTGACCTGGCTGAAGTCGGACGCTTAACCGACTGCGCCACCCAGGCGCCCCAAGTTTGGTTCTTTTAGTGTAGGTCATGGGTGTGTATTATACCTCTGTTAATAATACAAAGTGTTTGACAGCAAGTTAGTATTATAAAGCAATTAGTAGGAAAAAACTACCAGTTATGTGTGACGTTTGGTAAGTTCTTCTTTCTCTATTTAAGCCTCAGTTTCCTTAACTGTAACATAAGGATAAAAATACTTCTTAGAACCTTATAACAGTTTGTGTGAGCAAGGAAAATGCTTGATAAATGTTAGCTAGAAGATCTACTAGTCCTAATTCACTACTTTGCATATAGTAGGTTAAAAATAAACATGTATGGGGCAGCTGGGTGGCTCAGTGGGTTGAGCGTCCGACTTCAGCTCAGGTCATGATCTCACGGTTCATGAGCATCAGGCTCTGCTCATAGCTCAGAGCCTGGAGCCTACTTTGGATTCTGTGTCTCCCTCTCACTCTGCCTCTCTCCCACTCGTGTTCTTTCTCTGCCTCTCAAAAATAAAGAAACATAATAAAAAAAAATTTTAAATAAACATTTACTAAATTCTGAGAAATCATTTAACACTATAATCATTTTAGATATTAATCTATTAATTTTTAAATAATTACCAGATTTCATATCTTCTCTTGGATTCCCTTTGTATTGTTTTTCACACTGGCCTATTGACATGGTTAAAACATTTTCTATGCACCTGGATTACTTGTACAGTATAGAACATTACTGAATTACAGTACATTATTGAAATCAGTTGTAAGAGTCTTAGACCTGGTTTCAAATTTACCCTATCACTGACTTGCTTTGCACAAGTCACTTCACCTCTCTACCAGAAGCCTCAAAAACAAGAATGACATCCACATGACATACCAGTAAGATAAGCAAGCGTTAAAATTAAGTAGTATGTGTTAGAACAACTGGATATCCAAATGCAAAAAAAATGCATTTGGATCCTTATTTATCATGATATCCAGGAAAATAAAGTCAATGTGCATTATGGACCTCCATGTAAAACCTAAAACTACAAAACTTCCAGAAGAAAACACAGGGGAAAATCTTTTTCACCTTGGGTTAGGCAAAGATTGTTTTCGGTGTGACGTCAAAAGTAAAATCTGTAAAAGAACAAATTGATAAATTCGATAAAATGTCTCTTCAAAAGGCAATGTGAGGAGAACGAAAAGCCACAGACTGGGAGAAGGCATCTGCAAAGCAAAAAGACATACAATAACAAGTGTTGTCAAGGATGAAGAGTAACTGGAACCCTCAAACACTGATGGGATTGTAGAAAAGTTTGAAAAGTTTCTCAAAATGTTAATAGATATTTGCCCTATTATCCAACAGTTCCACTCTAGGCATCTAACCGCTTAAGAGAAATGAAACACGTGTTCACACAAACATTTGTTAGGTGAACATTCATAGTATTCTTCACAGCCAAAATGACCGTCAGCAGATGAACAGATACACAAACTGTCATATATTCATACAATGGGACACTACTCAGCAATCAAAAGGAATGTACTATTGATATATCCTGAGTCATAGAAGCCAGACCAAAAACAAAACAAAAAACGACATAGTGTATAATTCTATTTATATGAACCTCTAGAAAATACAAAGGAATATATGGTACCACAAAGCAAAACCAAAGTTGCCTGCGGATGTAAGTAAGGCCAGAGTAAAGACTTAAACGAGGCAAGAGGAAAACTTTTTGGAGTGGTGGATAATGGTTTCCTAAGTATATACACATGCCAAAACTTTAAATAAATGCATTTTATTGTATGTCAGTTATACCAAAATAAAAATGTTTAACAAAACTGGGTAGCAGAATCTGAATTCTTCAGCTCCTTAGGTCCTCTGTATTTTGTTTGAAAACGAGATGAAAGTTAAGCCAGTCTAGTGAGGTTAACAGAGTGAGAGACCCACCGTTACCCTTAAAGGTACAAGAGTTTGCCTAATAACTAGAGAATCCGGTGGAATGTAGAAGATGAGGCTTCAATCTTCCAGAAGTCCTATCTGGAAAACATCACCTTAACATCGCAGAATCCTGGGGACAGGCACATCATTGGGGAATACTTCTGAATACAAATGGGGCGACCCTATACTTGAGGTTTGCCCAGGGCAGCCCCGTTTAACGCCCAGCGGCCTCACGTAACGACTAAGCCAGCGCCCCTTTCCTCCAAGAAGCATCCGCTCTCTCCACGCGCGGCCCGGAGCGCGCCCACCCTCCTTCCCACCTGCATGTTCCTTAGGAGCTGGAAGATCTCCATGGTGCGGTACACGATGTCCTGCACGGTCTCCTGCCCGATCCGGCAAAGCGATGCCGTGTTGACCTCCCGGGCGGCCTGCTGAGCCTGAGGCCCGCCGAAGGGCCCCGGCGCCATCCCCGACGCCGCCAACGGAGGGGTGGACATGGCGAGGCTGCGGCCTCAGGCCGATAGGGCCTGAGAGCGGGCGTCAGGGGTTCCCGTCTGCCTCGGGCTGAGCTGTTGCCGGCCTCTGCGGAAAGAGGCGCTGGTAAGACTACGGCGGCCCGATTTCAAAACAGCGGCTGGGACTTCCGCCCACCGTGACGTAACGCGTCATCTCAACGTCACGGGAACCGCCCTCTTGGTGGCCTCCTGGGAACTTAACTCGGCCTAAAGCCGGCCGGGATTGGACCGGAAGCCCGGGTGGGGCGGGACGGAGGAGTTGAGCAGCCAATCATCGGCTGTACTCCAGCCAGAGGGCGGTGCTCGTGCTGGGAGGTGGCTAAGCTTTCCCGGAGTTCTTTCCTGGAGTCTGAGCCTGTCATTAGAATTCCTGAAAAGAACTCTTATTTTGTATTAGTTTGCTTGCTGAGATTTCTCGTAACAAGTCTGTGACGTTTGCAGACTCAGAGGGGCTAGTATATTTTGTTGAGTCGCATACCCCTTAACTGGTAACCTGCGATTTGAATTTAGAAAATGAAATTCCTGATCTTGTATGCTTCACTGTAACCGGATACGGACTCCGCATTTGCTATTGGCCCCTGCTCAGATGTTGGTTTATTCGAATAGCTTTCCCGATCACTCTAGAAAATTAACACTACACACACTCCCACACACTTACCTACTTACTTTTCTGACTTTGGCACTGATTACAGTCCACGCTCTATATAATTTAAAGTTTACTTTTTGATTTCCCCTCACCTTATACATACGCTAGAATGCCAACTGTTAAACACAGAGACTATGCCTATTTTATTCATTTACTGTATTCTCAGCACTTAGCGATTTGCATGTAGAAAGCACTCAATAACTACATGTTGAGCGACATTATAAATGTAGGAAAAATTAAAATAAAGCCATTCTCCCATCTACCTCTTACTGCTCATTTGCAAAGGGGAGGGGGTGAATCAAGAATGTGAAAAATGGTGATTGGCACAGAAGTTGTGCATTTTAAAAAGTATCTGAACGTTGTATTGTAAGTACTTAATAAAGGAAACAGTTACTAAAAATTACACAGGAATCATTGTAGAGATTTTAACGATAGTGATTTACAGGTCCTTAGCGAGCAATTATGATTTCACAAATCTTTACCTCCTATATGCTGGGTACTAGGAATGGAGATAGGAGTAGTGAACAGGTGAGGCAAAGCCCTGTCCTCCTGAGACAAACAGAACACTGATTATTGTGATGAGTATTTTGAAGCAAAAGTTAAAGTTTCTAATACCAAGGTGCTAGCAATTTAGGAGATCAGGAACAATCTGAAGGGAATAAGTTGGGCCCTGATGGTGAATGGAAGAGGATGCTGAACATTGGAGCCTTTTCTATGAGAGGGTCATGGGACAAGGAAGGCCAGTGGCAAGTGAAGAGGCCTCCAAATGCTTTCTAGGGTCTGAAATTTAGCATGAGGATAAGGGTCAGGAAATAAGGCTGAGGACAGAGACAAGGCATGTCAAGCAGTTTGGGCTTTATTCTGAGTGAAACAGCGAGCCATTGAAGAGTTTCAGGAGAGAGGAATAATTATCAGAAATATTCAGTTTGGAAGGCTTATTCTGGCTGCTAAATGGAGAATGATGGGTATGTACTGTCTCCTTTTTCCCTCTCAAAGAAAGGTGGTGATGATCTGTATTAGAGAGCTTGTACAGTGTGTAACTTTGAGTAAAGATTTATAAGTGGAATCTAGAGAACTTGATGTCGATTGGATTGGAGCATGAAGGAGAGGAAGGAACTAAAGATGACACATGTTTCTGCCTTGAACAGATGGGTGATGTTTATGCCATTTACCAATAGGGTACACTGAAGAAAAAAACACGTTTCAGTGAAGTTATGACTTGTATTAGTTTCCTGTTGCTGCTCTAACAAAACCACCTACCATGGACTTAATGACTTAAAACATCAAAGTTTATTATTTTATAGTTCTGAAAGAACAGAAGTTGGAAATGAGTCTCATTGGGCTAATACCAAGGTGTCGTCAGCACCCTGTTCCTTTTTGGAGGCTATCGGCAGTAATCTGTTCCTTTGACTTTTCCAGCTTCTAGAGGTTACCAGCATTCCTTGTCTTGTGGTCCTTTCTACCTTCTTTAAAGCCAACACTGGCCAGTTGAATCTATTTCATGTTGCTCTTTCTCTTGTTCTGAGTCCAATGCCTCTCTCATCCCATTTAAGAGCCCATTTGATTACATTGGACTCACCCAGGTAATCCAGGATATCTTTTTTTTTTTTTTTTTAAGATAAGCTGGTTTGCTACTTTAAATGCCCCTACCCCTGGCATGTAACATAACACACTTACAGATTCTGGGGATCAGGACATCAACATCTCCAGAGTGGAGGGCATTATTCTGTCTACCACATGCCTCTAGCCAAAATTATTCCTGAACTTTAAACTCACGTACCTGACAGTTATCTGACATCTTCACTTGAACAGCTAAATAGCATCTAAAACTCAACATGTCCACCATACTCATGATCCCCCCAACTTTCTTCCATGATTTTCCCCATCTCAGTAACTGGCACCACCACGTGCTCTGTTGCTCATCTGACTTCTCTTTCCCACCTTACTTTCTAAGCCATCAGAAAATACAGTGGACTCGAACTTTCAGATATATCCTATATTGAGGCGCCTGGGTGACTTGGTTGGTTAAGCATCTGACTTTGGCTCAGGTCATGATCTCATGGTTCATGAGTTCAAGTCCCACGTCGGGCTCTGTGCTGACAGTTCAGAGCCTGGAGCCTTCTTCAGATTCCATGTCTCCATCTCTCTCTCTGTCCCTCCCCGGCTGGCACTCTGTATCTCTCTCAAAAATAAATAAACATTAAAAAATTTAAAAATTCAAATATATCCTATATGTGACTACTTCTCATGACTTTGCCTCTTCCACCTGGGTCCAAGCTGTCTTTTTCTCTTATTTAGATTATTGAATAACAGTAAAAAAAAAAAAAATGCTTCCTAAGTGAACTTCCTTGCTTCTCCTCTTGCCCTCTTTAGCCTACTCTCATTATAACACCCACAGGGAGCCTTTTAAGCATATAAGTCAGCTTGTGTCCCTCCTCTGCCAAAGTGTCTTCCCATCATGGTTAGAATAAAGCCCAAAGCTCCATGACCTGCAGAGCTTCACATGTGCTGGCCCCTGGCCTCCCCTGCCATCTCAGCACCTACTGCTCTCCCTTCACTCCAGCCACATTGGCCTCTTTGCTGTTCCTCAGATATCCTAATCTCCTCTCACTTCAGAGTTATTCCTTTGGGTCCAGAAAGCTCTTCCCCCAGGTATCTCTGCAGGTCTCTGCTTAGAGTGGTCTTCCCCAAACACCCCCCTTAAAATAATATCCTGAATTTGTTTTCTCTTGCTGCCATAACAAATTATCAGAATTTAGTGCCCTAATACAACACCAGTGTAATAGCTTGTAGTTGTAGGTCAGCTGGCACAGGTCTCGCCAGGCTAGCATCAAGGTATTGGCAAGGCTGTGCTACTTTCTGGAAACTCTGGGGGCAGAATCTGTTTTCTATTCATTCAGGCTGTTGTGAGAATTTAGTTATTTGTGCATGTAGGGCTGATGTCTCCGTTTTCTGCTTATTGTAACTACGGGCCATTTCTAGCCTTCATAGGCTGCTACATTCTTTGCCTTGAGGCCCCTTCCTCCATCTTCAAGGCCAGCAATGGGGGTTGAGTCCCTCTCACACTTTGACTATCTCCTGACTCTTCTTCCATTGTCATTGTCACATCGCTCTGACTCACGATTTTGCTTTCCTCTTTTACTTCTAAGGGTCCATATGATTTTATTGGGTCCATCTACATAATGCTGGATAGTTTCTCCATCTAAAGGTCCTTAATCTTAATCACATCTGCAAAATCCCTTTTCCCATATTGTGAAACATATTTGCAGGTTCCAGGATTAGGTGGGTAAGGTCAACATCTTTGTGGGGCCATTATTCTACCTACCACCTGGCCGTCTCCATCTCTCTGTCTACTTATGCTGCTTTATTTTTCTTAATAGTGCTGATCACAATGGTTGCTGATTGTTTAATCTTTGTCTCCCCTGCTAGACAGTAAATTTCATGAAGTTGGAGATTGTCTTTTTAAGTTACACTGGTAGATTCAGCACCTAGAGCAACACCTGGCATACAGTAAGTGCTCAATAAATAACTATTGAGAGAAGTATGAGTTTACTATGGGGCATCTTGAGTTGGAAATGCTTACAAGATAGTCAAGCAGAGCTACGCAGTAGGCAACTGAGTATACTCATGGGATGTGGTATTTTGTTTTGTTTTTGATTGGTGGGATGTAGTAGTAAGCTCAAAAACAGGTAGCCTGGACTAAAATTCACACCCAGCACAGTCTAAGTGTGGACAAACCACATCAACCTCTGTCTTAAACTCGGGGGTAACTATGGCATTTACCTTTGGGGTTGTTGATAGGATGAAGTTAGAGTGTATGTATAAAGTGCTCACAGTTCCGTGCATATAGTAAATAAACATATGTTATACTTTCTTTCACCATGTGGCACAGTGAAAAGCATGGGTAAAGTGGGAAGTGAGGAATGAAGTTACACCAGGACAGAGCCAATAGGAACACTAAGACACAGAGGGCAAGGAGGCAACAATAACAACAAAAGTTGAGACTGGCCAGAGAGATTGGAGGAAAATGAAGACAGTATCACACCATGGAAGTCTCAGGGAGCACGGATTGTTTCAGGAAGGAGCTCAGGGGGAGCAGTGTCAGATGCTGCTGAGAGGTGAAACAAAATAGTTCACAAGAAGGAGGTATTATCTTAATTTAAAGAATGAGAGTATTCATCAGAAGAAATGTTTGCTCAAAGTCCTGTAAGTAGTGAGAGAGTGAAACCGAGAGTACTATTTTTACCTGGTATCTGCCCTGGCTTATCCTTTGCAAAATAACATCTGGTTTTCTGGTATTTTAGCAAGTCACCCAGAATACAGGTATGTGTCAGTCTTCTTTTCATGTTGTTAGTCTGACCCTAAAAAAATCAATATTTGAAAACACACTGAGTGGAAAGAAGTATGGGATTTGGGAGTAGAAAAGGGAGAAATGTAGATTACAGAAAGATGTAGTGGGACATAATGGAAGGAAGACTCCTCTCAAGTCAGTGCAGTGGGTACCAGACTTGTTTTATCTTTAAGTAGTTGGGTGGTCCTTGACTGCCTTATAATCCAGGTTTGTCACCCTAAGACTCTTACACTTTTCAATATATTACACAAGCCATGGAAAAGCCTCAAAACAATGTAGGTGCATTTGGAAATATCACTGCATTGGATCTAGCAAAGGAAAGGGAAGTGTGTAAACCATTACTGCCATGACGTTGGCCTTCCAGTAGCTATGTTGAAGTGCCCCCCAGCTTATATGCAATTTATTCATGACGAATAGCCTATATTTTTCAATTCAGCCATGCATGTCAGGAATATTCCCTCTGGGCATAGAATTATTGAATTTAAACAAACACTTATTGGGCACCTATAATTGGTCAAACTAACAAGCATTTAGGTTGATTCAGACTATTGCCTACAACCTAATTAGTATTCCAATTTAACAAACTGTGCTAACTGGTCCCTGAAGGTTCATTAGTAAAGGTTTCCTTTGCTTCACAAATGCTCACTTAGAATTCCATACTTAAGAAATGAATGAATTAAACCACAACTTCATGTTCAAGAACGGTTCCTCCCCCAAGTTTAGAGAATTTGTATGCCCTGGTAAACTGTTTTGGACTCTTTGAGCATCAAAGACTAGTATTCAGAAATAGCCAGGATAAGGAGACATTTGTAAATACCATTAATGAAAGCATGAGGCTTTAATTAAAGAAACATGGTTTGAGATGAAAGTAGTCAAGCTGTATATGAATTTGCCTATTGTTTGTGATTGATTCTCATGACCACATGCCCAAGTAATAGATGTACCTGTGTTGTGCTAGAAGTGAATATTTTACTCCTCCTTTTTAGTTTTGTAGTCATCAAAAACTAATCAAAACTTATTATAAGGCATTTGTGATAATGATACTTCAAGGTGGGTAGTAAGCAAGGCAAAATAAAGCAAATAATACACCTGTCAGAATATCCAGTACCCTACTCTGCTATAACTTCTCCTGAAGTTTTTTTTCCCCCAAACTTCTCAAAGAGTATGACATAGAAATATCTTCTGCATTTTTGTTAATGGCCTAAATAATAGTCTTCAAAAATTTTTAATACATTAAAATGATTGGATACTTGTTCAAAAATATCAATATTACCTCCACTCCTCCTGTTTTAAACCACACAAAATCTATTGCTCCAGTATCTAATTGGCTGATGCCTAGAAAACTATTTCAATAGCACCCATTCTCTCTCCTTCCCTTAGCTTCTCAATTATATTTGTATTCTGCTAAAATTTCCCCCCACGTCCCACTCATTCTATTGAGAAGCTCTGACCCAAAAAAAGAGTAGACCTTTTGTTAGAAAAAAAATATCCTTGCATCAGAGAGAGTTGTCATAGGGTGAATTTGTTGAGTTAGGGTGATGAAGTAAAGTGGAAATTACCTGTATTACCTATTATAAAATATTTACACATTCTGAGGTAAAAAATAGAGGTATGCTAAGTCAAGGTGTTTCTTTTGGGGGCCATCATACACAGATTGAATTATGAGCATATTTTAGAAAGGAGTAACAGACCATGGTAAAGAGGGAGGGGAAGGCATCTTGTGTATTGGCAGAGGATGAAACAGATGAATCAGAGGTGAAGAATCACAAGTGTTTAGGATAGAGATGATATTAGGGGAAAGAACTTGCCACTTGCCAAATTTTCAGAAAGTACCAGTTATGACAAACAGCTCCCCCTTTTCACTCACACCTTCCCAAGGTCAGAAAGGTAATTGCATAATGAGATTGGACCCAGAATCTCTTTCTCTCCTCCTTGGTCTTAGGTTAGCCCTGCCACAGAGCATGCCTTCTCCTCCTCTCCCTCAGACTATGCCCCTACCCTGCCTGGGACTGGCAGGCAATTCCAGGGGAAGGCAAAGCTAAGCCTTGTTCTATTATCTAGCTTTATCAATAATAAGGCTGGTGTTGTATCCTCATCCCTTTGATTTCTGTGCATATTGCTCATCACATACGATCCAGGAGTTTAAAAGAAAGGCCATCTTATATGACCTTTAAATCTCAGTGCATGGCCTAATTGGAAAAGAAGCAGAAAATTAAGATAAACTTACTCTTTCTGAAACTACTTTCATCATGTAAATTTCTGTTTATCTCTTCATATGAATTCTGGTCACTGCCATAAAAAGTCTGTTTCTTTGACCTTTCAAGGCCTCCCATGTTTTACTCCTACTCTACTTGAGCAATCTTTTTTCTCACTGTATGGGGCAGATCAGTCACACGGCTTGACATCCTCATGGCCCTTCCTAAAGGAACTGCTGTTCCTACTGAAGTGACAGTCACTTATGTACCATGTGATCCCTGGTCACATCTGATTGGATTAGTGACGGGTGTGTGACCCAAAGGCAACCAATTGATAAACTGCTCAGCAATGCATCGCATGGCTTTTTACAAAAAAATCTCTGCCCAAACAAGGCTTGAGGTAATGAACTGTGCCAATCAGATAGTCTTTCTCAGGGATTTGAAAGGGTAAAGAGTGAATCAGGAAATAGTCAAAGGGACAAGATGGTTGAAGCTGGAGGAGATGTGAACCTCAAGAGAAACAGACAGAGAGACAGAGAAGTTGGTGGGGTTAGGAGGGATGAATGGAGGGAACTTGCCTTTGAGGAATGTATAACCGAGGGTACTGTCTACCTACACTGATTTATTTGACCTCAGAGGGCATGTTGTTTTACACCAAGTAGCAACACCTTTGCACATAAAATCTGGGATCCTGAACTTGGCCAGTGGGTCCTGCATGTTCTGTTCATATCCTACCTTTACTCAGCTCTTGCCTCTCTTCCATCCGTGCACTGTCCATTGTCTCCTTGTCCTTGAAGCGTTTCAAAGGTACCAAGGTCTTTCCCTCCTCTATGTTTTCATACAGATTTTTCTCTCTGTATGGATTGCTCTACATCGTCCCAGTCACTCCCAGCCCTATTATTTTCCTGGCTGCTTCCTGTCATTTAGGTTTTGGGTGAAATGTCACTTCCATGGCTCCTCCCAACTGAAACACTATTCCTGTTTTATTCTTAGCACTTCACATGCCATTCTTTCATAGCATTAATCATATTTTTCAATTACATTTTTATTTGCATATTTATTTATTTGATGACTGCTCCTTCCATTAGTCTGGAAGCAATGTGGGGTAGAGATTATGTGCATTTTTGTTCACCAGTGTGTTCTTAGCATTTAGCTCAGTGCCTAGGACATTGTATATTCTTAATATCCTTTGAATGAATGAATGAATAGTAATGAATGAATGGTTCCTCCACTTCTGTTTATTCCCATCTATCTCTCTCAAGTTCAGACATAAGACCCTTCCCTCCTTTTTCTATCTTGGTGTTTCTTTTCTAATCTTTTGCGTGTATACTTTGACCATTATAAGCACACTTGACATTTATTATTATATTATCTGTTATTCCTTAATTGTTTTATGTGCTCACTAGTATACACTAGTAGAAGTAGGGACAGTGGCTCATGCCATGTAACCCCTTCTTCCCCAGAGTGCCTAGCACAGTACCAGACTTGTTATGAAAATTTAATAAATACTTGATGACCCAAGACCCTTTCACCAAAAGATTGAGATGCAGGGTGCCTTGAAGTTCTAGACTACTTTTTTTTTTTTTTAAATTTTTTTTTTCAACGTTTATTTATTTTTGGGACAGAGAGAGACAGAGCATGAACGGGGGAGGGGCAGAGAGAGAGGGAGACACAGAATCGGAAACAGGCTCCAGGCTCTGAGCCATCAGCCCAGAGCCCGACGCGGGGCTCGAACTCACGGACCGCGAGATCGTGACCTGGCTGAAGTCGGACGCTTAACCGACTGCGCCACCCAGGCGCCCCTCTAGACTACTTTTATCAGGAATAAAGCTTTTCAGTAGAAGGAGCTGTGCTTTCTATCATCATTGTCCCACTAATTGAGGAGTAAAGGCCCACAGGTACTGAGCTCTGGAGTTAGCACTGGGGAAATTTTAAGGACCATTTGTAAACATAGTTCTAAAATGTTTTTCAATTAAAACTTAGACAAATAAGACTTGCTTTGTGTTTTGAGTACTAATAATCAGACTCATGATTACTTTTGCATGAAGAAAGTCATTAAATGGTAAATGAGCCCTGTTTATTCATCTAAAAATTAGATTTTAGGTTGACTAACATAAAATTCAAAATTATTGTTCTTGGCTCTACTTTTTGTATCTGTTCTACTCAATTTTTTTTTATTTTACTCTTTCATCTGTATCTCATCTCCAGATCTAGATTATAAAAATCTTTGAGAGTAGATATGATATCTTTTTTTTAAAAGTATTTATTATTTCAATTTTACTTCTCATTAAAATTTTATGTACAATAAAACTGTACATATATGAAGTGTACACTTTAATGAGTTTTGATATATGCTTACACCCAAAACTATGACTATAATCAAGATACCAAACATTTCTAACACATCTAGAAGTTTCTGTGTACCTCTTACATTCATACCTTGTGCCATGAAATCACTGATATATTTCTAGGATTATAGGTAAATTTACATTTTAGAGACTTTTATAGAAATGGAAACATATAGTATTACTCTTTTATTGGCTGTATTCTTTTCTTGATATGATAATTTTGAAAGTCATTCAATGTTGATGCATATATTAGTAGGTAGTACCTTTTGGCTGTTGAGTACCATTCCATTGTATGATTATACCACATTTTGTTTATTCACTGCTAATGAACATTTGTGTTATTTCCAGTTTTAGAATATTACAAATGAAGGTGCTATGAATACTTATGAATAAGCCTTTATGTGGACATAGGTTTTCATATGGATTAGGGTTATAGGTGATGGAACCACTGGATTATACATGGCATATGTTTAACTTTTAAAAAGTCTGCTTGGATGCCTGGGTGGCTCAGTTGGTTGAATGTCTGACTCTTGATTTGGGCTCAGGTCATGATCACAGGGTCGTGGGATCGAGCGCATGTTGTGCTCTATGCTGAGCGTGGAACCTACTTAAGACTCTCTCTCTCTCTCTCTCTCTCTCTCTCTCTCTCTCTCTCTCTCTCTCTTTCTCTTTCTCTCTCTCTCTCTCTCTGCTCCTTGCCCTCTCTACAATAAAAAAACAAAATAAAAAAGACTGCCAAACTATTTTCTAAAGTGGTTATACCATTTAAATTCCCAGCAGTTTATGAGGACACATCATCCCAACACTTGGTATCGCCAGTGTTTTTTTTTTTTTTTTTAATTTTTTTTTCAACGTTTATTTATTTTTGGGACAGAGAGAGACAGAGCATGAACGGGGGAGGGGCAGAGAGAGAGGGAGACACAGAATCGGAAACAGGCTCCAGGCTCTGAGCCATCAGCCCAGAGCCTGACGCGGGGCTCGAACTCACGGACCGCGAGATTATGACCTGGCTGAAGTCGGACGCTTAACTGACTGCGCCACCCAGGCGCCCCTCGCCAGTGTTTTTTAATTCAAGCTATTTTCATGGGTTTTTAAAGGTATATCATTATTTTAATTTTCTCTTGATGACAAATGATGCTGAACATTTTTTCCATGTGCTTACTATTCATTTGTATATATTCCTTTGTGAAATGTCTGTCAGATCTTTTGTCCATGTATCAATAGGCAAGTTGTAAGAGTTCTTTATATATTTTGGATTCAAGTCCTTTGCCTGATTTAATTTTTAAATATTTACATTTATCTGCTTGAGGTGGAATTTTAGGTCATGGAGAATGGGTTGTATTTTTCTGGTTCTTTGTATTTTGAGTAATTTGGGAGTCTGTTATAGTCATTCTGAAAATTTTGTTGCATAGACTCTGGGCTCTATTATATTCCTCTGAAGATTTTTTTTTTTTTTTACCATCAGTTAACCAGGAATGACATAAGCTATAACTCCTTTATGATTTCATGTGGATAGTGCTCTAAATCTTCAGTTCTTTAATTGTTTACTGTGTTGCTTTAAATCTGTCATATGCGTGGCTAAGGGGGCAACCTGAACCTTTTTTAGTTTTCATATGTAGAACTAGGGGGTTCACTCATCTTACTTTCTCCCCCTGGGAGTTTCCTTCTCACTTTCCAGGGGCAGCTGTGGTTGCCCAGGTTCTTTCCTTGGCTCTTCTATCCAGAAAGATGGTGGTGCTTCTCTCATAGTTTAAGCTTCCTGGGTGACAGTAAAAGTCAGTAACTGCAGCCCAACTGTGGGGCAAAGCCACAAGAAAACACCAAACTTGCTTGTTGGTGCTGCAAATTTCTACTGCCCTCCACAATCTGCCTGCTTTTGTTTACTCTTCAAAATCCTCAGCTTTGAATTCTTTTCCAGGGTCTGTAGTTGTTATGAGCAGGAGGATTGATCTATAAACGAGTTATACCACCTTGCTGGAAGTGAAACTCTGCCGTATATTCTTCTATCTCTTTTATTCCTTGCTCTAATAGCTGTAGAACCAGAGCAGGGATTTAGAGATCAGGTCACTGTTTTTCTCTCTGCTTTTTCATGAATATGTAAAGCCAAGACAAATGAAAGGACATATACGCAACAAACAAAAGTTGGGAGGTTGGGGGAGAGGACAAAAGTGTCAAGGTTTTCCTGACCACCGCAGAGTATGTATTTTGGGTCTTAAGTGGGTGCCGATACATGGACTATATTTAATTTTTTTCTGCTTCTTTATAATAAATACCATTATTGAACATGGACTGTGTGCCAGACACTGCACTTGGTGCTTTATATACATTATCTTTAATCTGTATGTGTGTAGGATTAAATATTTGTTTCAACTATGTGTCCCTATGTTAGGGAGTGGGGGCTCAGGAAGGTTAAACACAGTGTGCAGTGTCACACAGTTTATAAGCAGTGGAGCCTGGGAGACAAATCTTTTTATCTCTGACACTGAAGCCCTGTTCCCTCTTCCTTCATCACTGTACCTCTTGGGCTTGAATTCTACACACGTGTGTCTCTGCCTCTCTGTATTATTTTGACATAGGCATCATTTACTTTTCTTGACTTAGGGGGCTGTTAATGGTCCCTCCCAAAAGGGTTACCATCTATGCAGTAGGTTTCCAGATCTGTACAAAAACTGGGGCCTTAGAAGAATTTTATTTGCATCACAAAGGGAAGCCCAGTCTCATTTCCCTAGGTAGTTCCCCTTTTATCAAAAAGTACATTCCAGGTATTTGCTCACACAAACCTTCAATAAATGCTTGTTGAAATGAATTGAGTCTTTGGGAAAGTGTTTAGTGAGATCAAGTGAATCATTGAAATAACCGTGGCAGTTCAAAATCATATAGAATTTAAAAGATCTAATAGTACCTTCAGTTGTGCCTTAACACATACATTGTAACAACTTGAAACTCATTAACTGCCTGTTCTCTGTCTTGTATGATCAATGGTCTGCTTTCACTTACAAGATTTTTTTTCTTGCTCTGCTTCACAACAGAAGAAATGGGGACTAATGGATATACATACTAAAGTTTTATATATTCTTAAGAAATTTCTCAACATTTCTTAATTTCTTTCAGAGTCAAAAACACAGCAGTTTTGTTCCTGAATTCTTTTCTATCCATAACATTATAGTTCTGTTTATGTCTGTGAACTTGGTTATTTCTGAAAAGGGTAGGGCTTTTTTCTTTCTATGACTCATTCAGTGTGCATTTTGCAAACATTTATTTAGTACCTAACATGTGCCAGACACTGTTCTGAATCCTGGGGTCAAAGCAGTGAGGAAAATTAAAAACAAAAACAAAAGCAAAAAAACCCACTATTGGCCACATGAGCTTACCTTCTAGTGGGGGAGACAGAGAATAGACTAATAAATTAATAAAATAACAAAGGGGAAAGTAAATATATTGTATGTCAGTGTTGATAAGGTATGTAAAGAAAAAGAAGTCGGAGAAAGGAGATAGTGCTTTTTTTTTTTTTTTTAATTTTTTTTTTCAACGTTTATTTATTTTTGGGACAGAGAGAGACAGAGCATGAACAGGGGAGGGGCAGAGAGAGAGGGAGACACAGAATCGGAAACAGGCTCCAGGCTCTGAGCCATCAGCCCAGAGCCCGACGCGGGGCTCGAACTCCCGGACCGCGAGATCGTGACCTGGCTGAAGTCGGACGCTTAACCGACTGCGCCACCCAGGCGCCCCGATAGTGCTTTTTTAAATAAGCCAGAGAATACCTCACATGGTGGATAATCTTTGTGCCAGAACCTAAAGAAGATGAGGGATCAGGCTTTGGGCTATCTGAGTAAAAAGCATCCCAGACAGTTTGAGAGTCCTTAATGGCTTGTTATCTTTCCTATAAGACCAATGGTTTGAGGGCTTGTTATCTTTCGTATAAGACCAATGGTTTGAGGGGCCTGCATAGGGGAGGCCCTGAGGAAGGAGCTGTGGGCACATTCAAGGCACAGCAATAGGCCGGTGGGGCCAGGGCATGGCAAGCAAGGGGGTTAGGGATAGGGAGAGTGAGATCGCTATAGCACATAGAGCACTGTTTCTGAGGAAGACCCTGGGGGGGATGGGGGTGGGGTAGGTGGAGGGTTGACTTGAGCAGAGGGAGATGGCCTGACTCTTATTTCAGCAGGATTTCTGTGAATAGAATAGACTCTAGGAGATCCAGATCAAAGGAACAAAATAATGGAGGCAATGAAAATAATTCAGAGGTAAGATCCTGAAGGATTGGATCAGGGCAGTGACAGGGGAAGGGGAGAGAAGTGGTCACACTCTGGATGCATTTGCAGAGGAAGCTGCAAGGGTTTGCTGAGTGGAATGAGAGAAAAGAGGAAGTCAAGAATGAATCCCACATCCTGACCTGAGCACCAAGAACAATGTAGTTGTCATTAGCTGAGATAGAGAAGGCCTTGAGAAGACTATGTTACAAAAGAATAAGAATATAGTTTGTTTGTTTATTTAAAATGTTCTATTTATTTTTGAGAGAGAGAGAGAGAGAGAGCACGCGAGAGTATGCACGTGAGCGAGCACAGGTTGGTTGGGGAGGGGCAGAGAGAGGGAGACAGAGGATCTGCGCTGACAGCACAGAACCCAACTCAGGGGTTGAAATCATGAACTGTGAGATCATAACCTGAGCCAAAGTCAGGTGCTCAACTGACTGAGCCACCCAGGTGCCCCAAGAATATAGTTTTTACATGTGAAGTGTGAAATGTCCATCAGACACACAGTAGTAGGCAGTCGGATGCAAGAATCCAGAGTTTAGGAGACGGGTTGGACTACAGCCACAATTGTGAGAGTTATCAGAATATAAATAATAATTAATACCATGAATATGGTCAAGATTACCACTGATTCTTAGAGTGCTGTAAAATTAAGAGATCTGGGAGATGAAGAACAATAGGCGGGGAAGATATGGTCAGTGAAGTAGGGAACAAACCAGGAGAGCAGCTTGTCCCGGAACCCAAAATAAGAAAATATTTCAAGGAAGTGAGCAATCAATGCATCAGATGCTGCTAACAGGCCAAATAAGATGAGGAATAACAATGTGGAGGTTGTTGGAGATCACGACTATATTAAAACAAGCCAAAGTAAAACAAGCCAAGTAAAAGAGCCAAAAGATTGGTTGCAAAAGTATTTTAGAGATACTTGGAAGAGAGAAACTGCCAACAGTGAGTGTAAAGAATGCCTTTCAGGAATTTACCTCTAAAAGAGAGGTAGACAAACTGTGGGTAGCTGGAGGCAGGTATAGGGTCAAGAATGCTTTTTTTTTTTTTTTTTTTTTTTTTTTTTTTTTTTTTTTTTAGTTTAATAACATCAGAGAAATTGCAAGATGTTTGCTTGGGTGCTCCTGGAAATGACCCAATAAAGAAGAAGAAATGATGATGCAGGAGACCATGTGGAGAAATACTGACAAAAGTTGGGAAGGGGACGGAGGCTAGAACACAAGGGAGGGGCTGGCCTTAGATGAAGGATGGACAGCTCATCCAGAACAAACAGGAGGGAAGACCTGACTCCCTTGGCAGATAGACAGGTGCATGTGGCATTTTCCTTCCAATTGCCAAAGCTGCTGGTTGATACCAAGGAAGATTAAACCATTTACAACTATGTTGGCATATAACATAAAGGCATAATAAAAATTCTTGATTTTACTGGGAAAAATAACAAAATCTGGAAGGGGTCAGCCTGTTCAGTGTTTCATTTTTCAAGATGAGAAAACTGAGACCAGGAAGTTATTAGCTACTTGTTGGTAGAATTGATGCCAGAACTCATGGTTTCTATCTCATAATCCCGTTCTTGGCTCACTACATTGTGTTACTTGGTTACTTAAAAAGTTATCATCTTAGTAGGTAAACATAATATTTTAAATGGAATATTTCTCTGTGAAGACATATCAATAAATAATATATTACCAAGTAGGCATACAGTAATAGGAAACCATGAATTGCAGTCTTTCGTGTTATTGTATCTAACCATCATAGCAATCCTGAGTTGTGCGTGACTGTGACCAATTTTTCAGGTGAGGAAATTGATATCTTAAAGTAGTTAAGTAACTTATCTAAGGTTATAGAGCCATAGGTGGTAGAACCAGATCAGAAATCCAAGTTTCCTGACTCAAATCAAATATAGTCTCTAATATGTCATTTCTAGTAATGAAATATCAACTCATGCTCCTGAGTTACCCAAAGGGTTAAATTTTTTTTCAATATCTTCCACTAAGGTAGAGAAATTATGAAGTCACATGCAATTGACTGTGCTTTAAGTGTTTTAACTGTTTTAACACTTGTTTTAAAGTGTTTTAACACTTCAGGAAATATGTTTCAGTTATCTGAAGATATCACTCATCCAGGACTTGTTACGTCCCAGCGATGGATGAGTGTTCAGACACAGAAGAGAGAACTGATGGTCAGAAGGCAGATTATGAAAATAAAACATTTGAGGATGAGTGCCACTTAAACCTCAGACAATCTGGTAGAAGAGTCATTGGTCCTTAGAGATACAGAAATGTTTTTCTTATTTCTTAGACTCTGAGATCATTGGTGAGGAGAGAAGCTGATATTTGAAAGGCAAGATTTAAGAGAAGATCCTGACTCTTGTCACTTGCATGAGAGCAGAGAATCCAACCTGAAAATCCAGGTGAGATCAGGACCCCTTGGAAAACACTGCAAGATGTAATAAACAAATGTAAGACCGGTCATAGTGCCGATGGATAAGAAAGGACAAAGAAGACCCAAAAAAGTACCTCTGAAAGGAAGCTAAGGGCAGGGTCCCACTCTGAGCAGGAACATGCAGAGTCAGGGAAACCAACACAGTGTTTTCAATTTGAAACTGAAAAAGGATAAGAACAGTATATTACCGTTCATGTCACTATGAATTAACTAGGCACTTTCAGGAGGTAGGAAAGCGAACTCTGTAAGATGTGAAGAGAACCCAAATCACTTGGCTTTTGACTTCTTTTATCTAGTCTTCATTTTTTATTAAAGCACTGACTACAAGGCAAGGTGAGTTTGAAGTGTCCACTCAATAAGAACAGCGACTCTCAACTTGTAGACGGGGCCAAACAAGTAAAACTCAAATGTTTCTCGGTTCATCTCCATGGTGGTGGCCCTATCATGAAAATTCTCCTTCAAGGTCTATAGAGATTTGTAGCTAGAAGGAGACCTTCAATTACTGGAAAGATTTTATTGTCAACTTGTTACCTCTCACTTTCCAACTTATCCCCTAAGGTCACTCTCACAAAAGCAAGAGAGTTCCAAGCCTCTGCCTAAGTCCTTCAACCATGAAAGAATATGCAGAGTTACATAAGAAATGTTTACTAGCTGGGGTCGCCTGGGTGACTCAGTAGGTTAAGTGTGGGACTCTTGATTTCGGCTCAGGACATGATCTAACCGTTAGTTCAAGCCTCACGTCTGGCTCCACAGTGCGGAGCCTGCTTGGGATTTTCTCTCTCCCTCTCTCTCTCTGCCCCTTCCCCATGCATGCACACACTCTTCAATTAAAGAAAGAGGTGAGGAGTACTTGGGTGGCTCAGTTGATTAAGCGTGGAACTCTTGATTTCTGGTCAGGTCATGATCTCACAGTTCATGAATTAGAGCCCCATGTTGGGCTCCGTGCTGACCATGCAGAACTTGCTTGGGATTCTCTGTCTCTCCCTCTCTCTGCCCCTCCCCTGCACATGTTCCCTCTCTCTCCCAAAATAAATAAACTAAAAACAACAACAACAACAGTAAAAAGAAATGCTTACTAGCTGTATAGACCTGGGAAAGTTACTTAACATCTCAACACTTAATCACTTCATTTTAGCCTGTCCTCCCATCTGTCTAGGGCTGTGCCTTAGTGGGTAGGTCTAATTCAGCATCTATCTACTCTCTCTTCTCTGACTTTCATGTTTTGGATACAGGATCATGTTTCATTTGTGCAGTCTGATCATTCATTCATTCACTCTTCATTTATTAAATCAACAAATATTTTTCAAGTGCCTTCCAAGTGCCAGGCCTTTTGTTATGTCCAAGGTATATATTGGTGAATAAAATAGACAAGATTCTTCCAATATTGAGAAGGTCCTGCGTTGGTGTGCTGGCATTTCTTCCTGGAAATCTTTGACTTATGCCGAGTTTTGGTGAGATTGCATCTAAATGAAAATATATCCTGGTGCATTTCAAGCCTTCATAGAGAATCTCAAGGAATGAAAATTTTCGTACAAGCACATTTCTGTAAAAAGCCAACTAAATGGCAAAGTCAAGTAAATAAGAATTAAAGGTAAAGGTAAAGCTAGTTAAATAAATGCATTTTTCTTAATAAGTGCAATTTTAAGTCTTTTATATTATTTTTGAGGTCTAAACGTAAGGAAAGGTGCAAATTTTCAGCATTGCTTTGGTTGAAGTGTGATACCATGGGAACTGTTTGAATTCATCTTGCACTGCCATTTGGTAGTTATCCCAATATGTATGTGTGTGTACTTTTTTTAAAAAAAAAACATGTGATATCTAGGATCCTGAGAAGGTAAGCAAAGTCCTGTAGCTGTGCTTCTGAGAAGTGAGAAAAAGCAGGTTAGAGGAACATCTGGGGACAGAACACACAAACCTGTCACCAAAACTAAGCAGCTATAGCTCATAGTTTTTTTCAAAAACAGATTAATAAAGAACAAAAAGCCTGAAATATTGTATTGTTAAAACATACACACATGTGTGTTTACAAATATCCATATCCACCTACACACACACACACACACACACACACACACACACACACACTAAAAATCAGTGTCATTTGGGTAAATAATAATTTGATTTTTGAAAGACCCACAGTCATGGTACTGTGCAATTACATTTTTAACAATGACAAACTTTAATTAACTAGCTGTGAAATGCAAGCTGTTCCAAGCCGCATAAACATTATGTGTTAAACAGGACTTTCTAATGGAACTAGCCAGCTTAATTCTAGTAATCAAGTTAATACCTAAGAGATTCATTGAGTATTGTCCTTTCCTACGTTTTATTAATGGTTTGTGGAAAACTCAGCCACATAAAATGTAGAACTGCTTCAAAATTACAGACTGCACTCCTAATTGGATGGAAAGAAAATAAATATCAAAGGCAAACTCTGGGAAACAGTGTATATGATTGAAATATAGTTGCTTGGCATGCATGTATTTTGATCATGTACTTTTTTCTTCATGTTCACCTTGATTCCTGTCTTTATTTTAGAGGTCTAGAATTTATACTCTGGGAATAGTGTACGTGGAGTGGTGAATCTGACCTTAATGACTTACTAATTCAGAAGCTCTACTTCATCTTTAAAATATAATCTATATAGGGGTGCCTGGGTGGCTCAGTCAGTTAAGCGTCTGACTTTGGCTCAGGTCATGATCTCACTGTTTGTGGGTTCCAGCCCCATGTCGGGCTCTGTGCTGACAGCTCAGAGCCTGGAACCTGCTTCAGATTCTGTGTCTCCCTCTCTTTCTGTCCTTCCTGCGCTTGTACTATCTCTGTGTCTCGCAAAAATGAATAAATGTTAAAAAAAAATTTAAATGTAATCTATATATTAATGCTCTGGCATAATTCACTATGATACCACATTTAGTATGGTACCAAGAATATAGTAGGTTCAATAAATATTTGTGAAACTGGACTTGATTTTGCTGGTCTCCATCCAAGTAATGACTGTTCTTTATTTCTCTTCCCTTTCCCTGTCTGTGAAGTAAAGCCTATGCGTATTCTATCTACAGTGTCCTATAGGATGCTCAAAACTCAACCTATCCAAAGAGAAATTCATCCTTGTTCATACGTCTATGATTCATGGCATTAACATCTGCCTAATCATGTAAGCCAGGAAAATTGAAGCCATCCTTTCTTGCTCTCTTTAAACAACTCCTGTCAGTATCTGTCAAATTATGTGACTACTTCTCCATACCTCTGGCTGTTACCTTAGTCTAGTGCATTGTATCTTTGTCTAGGTTGGCACAACATGCTCCCAAATGGTCTACATGACTTCTTCCCCCCGCCCCATTTTCAGTTATTCTACAGTCTGTTACTAGAGTTTTTTTCTAAGATATGATTTTCATCTCTTCCCTTTTGGTAATATTCTTAAGTATAAGATGGAGTCTAAACTCTTTGATGTTAAGAGATGAGAAGCTACATGGTCTACTTTAATCTGTTTCTCTCTCATCAATGGCCACATTCTCCAACACTTCCTTTAAGCTCGCTGAAATTCTTGAAGTCCTAGAAATATACCATAAACATCTATGCATCTATTCTTCTCATAATGCTTTTTTCTCTTCTTTTTTCAAGTCTTAGTTCAAACAGTACCTTCTCTGAAGATTTTCTTCTCCACTTCAGATAGGAATAAATATTATAGGTTATTTGCTGTTTAAATTATTCCTCAACATCCTCTGCTATTATTTACTTAATGTCTGACTCTTCTACTAGATAGTGAATGTGGCTGTAAGAACGCTTCCAATGAGTCTTATCTCCACATACTCATGCCTGTGAGGCTCCTCTCCTTGAGTGTGGGCTGGACTTATTGACTTACTTCTGATAAATAGTGTGGCATCAGTAATGGGATTTCCCTTCTAAAATTTGATTGTATAAAGCTTTGGTTTCTATCCTGGAAGCTTACCCTCTATTGTTCTCTTGCTTACTCTGAGGGACACCAGCTACCTTATTGTGAGATGCCCTTTGGAGAGGTCCATGTGAGAAGGAGCTGAGGGCAGTTTGTGGCAAACTGTCAGTGAGAGAGTGAGGCCTTAAGCCCAATAGCCTGTGAGGAACTGAATCCTATCAGCAACCACATAAGGGAGCTTGGAAAAAAGTATCTTTGCAGCACACTCTCTTTGATATCAACGTATCTACTGCATCACACTGCCCTTCAAGAAAGGTTTATTTTAGGTCTCCTCCTATGTGCTACCCAGGTACTAAGCTAGGGAGTCATTCAATTAAAAAAAGACAGAGGCCCTTTCTTATTTTCTGGTTGTTTTTGCTTCCAAAGCTACTTCCTGTCTACCTATAGGCATGCTGAGGTCTTCCCTATCCTATGCAAATAAAGATGAAAACCCTAAAACCCTTCCCTCAACAACTGATGCTTTTTCAAACTACTGTCCTTTTTCTTTTCAACACATGAAGGGTCCTTTGAACAAGATTGCCAGTATGACTTGGACACAGTACAAAAGGGAATCGTGCATGAAGTGGGGCCAGAGAAGACCTCGTAAAATTCATACAGAGCATTATAGGTCATAATACAAAACTTGGTTTTATACCAAGTACAATGAGAAGACAGCATTATTAATGGTAACTAAACATCAGTTTTATCTATTAGGTTACTATAGGCTTAGTGACTATATTAGTCTGTGAGCTTGTCAAAGGCTGTTTTAGGATCTGGAAAAAAATCATTAGCTGGGGCGCCTGGGTGGCGCAGTCGGTTAAGCGTCCGACTTCAGCCAGGTCACGATCTCACGGTCCTGAGTTCGAGCCCCGCGTCGGGCTCTGGGCTGATGGCTCGGAGCCTGGAGCCTGTTTCCGATTCTGTGTCTCCCTCTCTCTCTGCCCCTCCCCCGTTCATGCTCTGTCTCTCTCTGTCCCAAAAATAAATAAACATTGAAAAAAAAAATTAAAAAAAAAATCATTAGCTTTAAATGGAGAAAAAATAATTCCTGGAAAATCAGAATCAATAAAAGTATAAATAAATAAGTTTCTACGGATGTAATGTCAAATAGTTAAGCACAATTCAGTCCAACTCTACCTAAATATAAATGTAAGTAAGTTTAAACCACAAGAAAATAAATTATCTTTAAGCAAACTCCAGTTTATAAAAATTATTAAAAAAACTTAAAAATTTTTTTTAGAGAAACCATATTTAAAAAAATTTTTTTTTTCAACGTTTATTTATTTTTGGGACAGAGAGAGACAGAGCATGAACGGGCGAGGGGCAGAGAGAGAGGGAGACACAGAATCGGAAACAGGCTCCAGGCTCTGAGCCATCAGCCCAGAGCCCGACGCGGGGCTCGAACTCACGGACCGCGAGATCGTGACCTGGCTGAAGTCGGACGCTTAACCGACTGCGCCACCCAGGCGCCCCTAGAGAAACCATATTTAACATGTGATGTGGGTTATTTTGGCATGTTTGAAATGATTTGGGTGGGAACTTCCAAACTGTAGAATGCTGAGTGACCAAGAAGTTCTCGTAACAGACATGGTTCTGCTTGCTAATATCTAAAAAGAGCAGCATGTCTCAGAGGACAAGAGTCAATCAGGAGGTGAATAATCTCATGTATGTAACTATCAATAAATAATAGCCTGGGATAGTAAAAATGCATATATATATAATATTGGATATTAAATATAAGATATTACATATATATTTCAGGTGGCTGGGTTTTTTAAATTTCTATACAAGAAGTATGGAATCAAGACTTCAGCTATAATATATATGCCACTAGTATACAATCCTGTCCCTTGAGTAAGGTTCAAGTTTATTTTCAATGTCATAACAAGATGTATCTGGCAGTTCTTAAACCTAGACCCAATAAATATTTACTTGATATTTCCCTTGACATGTGTCTGAAAATTTATTTCCTAGCTGTCAGCAGACTTGGTGACTTCTTCCCTTTCTTAATTTTTATCTCATGTTTACTAGATATACACAAAAACACATACACTCATATGTACACATACACACAAACATACGTATAAACACACAATTATAAAGATCAGGCATCTCACATCTCCAAAGAAAATTGAAATAAGATTTTTGCTTTTTCTTTATGTTTCCAGTATAACCTGGAACCTTGCCAGCCACACCAGAATTGGATACCATCTGTGAAATTAATTTGAATTTCACTAAGTTTAATTTGCTTGCCTCTAAATCAGCCATGGCAACACTCCAAATTTATTTTTCCAAGTTTAGACTTTAATTTTATTCCAAGATCTTTCTCCTGAGTATATTTCGGTCTCTTTCACTAAAGAACTGTCCATTTTAACCATTCATATTTCTTATCTTCCCAGTATTTGAGTTAGTAGTTTGTGTCTCAGACTAAGCTCTAATAAAGAAGGAACGATGTTTGTTAGTTCAGCAAAGAATCCAGGAAATTGTTCTCAAGTCATTTAAAAAAACATTTAGTATTTAGAAATGTTCACCCTGATTTGGAAATTGTACATGGTAGGAAAGAGGGAGGGTGAGGAAGAACTCAGAGAAGCCTTTCTTAGACTTGTTATCCCAGAAGAACCCTTGAAATAATTTTCGGGTCTCAGGGAATCCCTGCATAAAATTATTATATCTTTAGCCCTCTATACATTGGTATGATCTGTAAGTTGTAAATATGATAATCCAACTAAACTCTCAATGCTCTTTTGGGTGTAAAAGATATTTTCCGTAGATCGGTTTATTCAGTCAACTTCTGAGATTCTTTTTGTATGTTTCTTCCTTTTCACATGCTAATGCTAGTCAGTAGTGAGGGTGGAAGAAACATCAGTTCTTTTGGTTTCTGAATTCTTACTTGATTGTTTTTTAAGCCTCATCCAAGTAGGTTTGACAGTCTGATCACTAATTTTTACCACACAGTTGCTGAGGAGCTATTGAATGTGATAGATGACATGTACAAAAGCAGTGTTAGTCTCCTTAAAACTAAAAAGAAAAAAATCTTTGTAGCCAAACTTTCTTTTTCTAATTTTTAATTACAAAATTATTTTAGAAAGAGCACAAGTGGGGGAGAAGGGCAGAGGGAGAGAGAGAGGCGGGCGGGGAGTGAGAGAGAGGGAGAGAATCTCAAGCAGGTTCCACACTCAGTGTTGAACACAACGTGGGGCTCGATCCCATGACCCTGGGATCATGACCTGACCTGAAATTAAGAGTCTGATGCTCAACCAGCTGAGCCACCTAGGAGCTCCTATAGCCAAAGTTTCTTTACAAAAAACCAGGTAGGTAAGCTCAGCTCACCTCTTTTGAAATGATTCCCTTCTTTTAACAAAATTTTAAAACTCATAAGGCAAGATAACAAATTTCTGTTAAATAAATGATTTAAGTCAAAAAAGGGGCTTGGTAGGCAACCAAAGAGGGGTTTGGTAGATTTAATTTAAATTAAAGTTGAAAATAGATTTTAATAAATGTTATTTATGATATGAAAATTACTGATAGTGTCATTAATACATTGACCTACTTATATGAATAGTGGAGCCTTTCCAACTTTTGATACTGCATATGTCCTGACATTTTACTCACTTGAATATTATATGCTGGCAAATGCTTAGCAATTATGTTACTTTTACTTTTCTGGGCAGTAGTTTCTACTGCTAAATAACTTGGCTCCTGAGCGTTTTCACTGAATATTACTTATTTTAATTTTTTTTAACAAAAGCTTTACTGTTTTGAGATTCCAGTAGCCCTTTAAAATAATTATCCCTCTTATTTGTCAAAAGGGTATGATTAATATTTGTGTCTTTTAAACTTTGCTGCAATTCTAACTTTCTGGCCATAGAGGAGGCACAAAAAATTGGACAACTTGGATTATTAGCCCATTTAAAATCACTGATAAGTAGCTTTCACCGTAGTGCCAGTGTATGTGTGTGTGTGTGTATGTGTGTGTGTGTGTTTCACTCTCACAGTGAAATGACTCAGAAGATTGTAATTCTTCATCAGTAAATGTATCAGACTTGTTTGTAGGCCAAGGACTAGAATCCTCTTTTCCATTTTATACATGCCCTAAAAACTCACCACATTGTATCATCAGAGATGTTTCTAAAACAGTCTAGAAAACATAAAGGCATAAAAAAGAATTAAATGAGAAAATCACCCAAAGCATCAAAACTTCTCAACACAATCGAGTTTGAATTACACAATTCATATTTTGCAACCTTCACAGCAACAGCAAAGTGGCAAGGCTAAGCCATGGCGTGTAAAAATTCCTTCTTTAGAATAGAAATTTCTCATAAGTTAGTTGATAGTATATGATGGGAAGTTGGGAGTGATAAGCTGACACACTATTTGCCTTCTGTCCTTCCTTTTGGTTTTTTGTTTTTTTTTTTTTTGTTTTTTTTTTTTTTTTTTTAACGTTTTTTTTTTTAATTTTTTTTTTCAACGTTTATTTATTTTGGGACAGAGAGAGAGCATGAACGGGGGAGGGGCAGAGAGAGAGGGAGACACAGAATCGGAAACAGGCTCCAGGCTCTGAGCCATCAGCCCAGAGCCTGACGCGGGGCTTGAACTCACGGACCGCGAGATCGTGACCTGGCTGAAGTCGGACGCTTAACCGACTGCGCCACCCAGGCGCCCCTGTCCTTCCTTTTGTACAATGAAATGCTTACCAGTTATCAATGACCTCCTTAATCCCACATCAAAAACTAAAAATTAACTCAAGCAAATGAATGTGGGCCTACTATAAACCCTGTCATGCAAGACTGAAAGACCTTTATCAAAATATGACCCTAACAGGGTCATTCACTGTTTACCTCTCTAAACACTGAGTGGCACATTAAGTTAAAAAAATGTGTCTGTGTGTGTGTTTTATTTTGGTCACAATCTGCTGTGGAACCCATAGTCACAAATCTGAGAACCATAGCAATTCACAGAAACCCTGCTGAGAAACACTATGTTAGAATTAAATAGTCCCAGTCTTCCTTCTCTCTCTCCTCACCTTGACTAAAAAGTCAAAGATTGTTTTGTGTATCTACTGAAAATACAGTACAAAAATTGCCTTGTGATTTAGAGCTTGGGCCTGTTTAACCCCCAAGGCATTTGCATGAGAGAACCTAGACATAGCAGACATGCAGGTGTGCAGTTCGTTCCCCTTTCAAGAAAGGACTCCCTGCCCTGCTGCAAAGGATGTAGTTAGCTGATGGTCTCCAGTTGTTTGTTTCCTCTTGACCCACCTCAACCTTTGAGACAAGGTCTTGCTATTCTAGGGAAGTCTCAGGGAAGGTGGTGGTATGAGGGCCTGGCCATTTCTACCCAGTGTGGGAGCTACTTCAGTGAGCAGTTCTTGCTCTGAAGTTCTTCTTTTGTCTGGGAGAGGCTTGTGAGATCTGTATTGCAGCCTACTGGCTTTTCTGACCAATTTGCTTCCTTCATTTTCCTTTTATAGGAGGTTATTCTCTAAGAAACTATTTGCATTTCAAACTCCATCTCAGCCTTTCCCTCTTGGCAAATCCTAAATGGTACAGTTGTACCAGAAGTGGTCTGAAAAAGCACGTGGTAAGATGCGAATTTGGAAATTGATCATTCACTGGCTAGCTAGTAATAAGGATCCTATTCCCCATAGGTAGCCCCTAGGACAAGGTGGTAGTCCAGTTGTTAAAATCTTCACCCATGGTGACCTGGCAGGTTGAGCTGGGATAGGACATGGACTGGCCAGTGAAATCATTCAGGGTTTAAAACGTGCCAAGAAATAAGATCAAAACAATGGAATTGGATAATTATTACTAAATTGCATTGAGACTCTTTGTTAACTTATACAGCAGAGGAGCAGAAAAAGCTGAAGATCAAGCTCAAGATTTGATAGAGTGGCCGAACTTCAAAGATGATTTAATGTTCAAACGAACCAGATATGTTCTGTCAAAGTCAAGGCAAATTGGAAAAACTTACAACTCTATACATGGGATGGGGACATTTGACCTGAAGATTGATTTTCCAGACTTATCTGATCTTCTGGCCTTGAAGAAGTTGCTCACTCCTCCCTTTAAGAGCTAGCCTTTCCCACTCCCATGCCCCACCAAGCCAGAAGATACAAAAATAGGTATTCCACCTGAGAAGCTGCCCTCTGCTTTCCTGACTCCCAGCCTATAACCAGAGTTAAGTAGCAGCATAATGCAGCCAGGGATGAACTACATCTTATAAAAGAAAACAAGAACTGCACTTCAAAGGAGCTACAAGACCTAGCTATCAGGGATCAACAGGGGCTGGAGTGAACCTATGTGCTGGAGAGTGATCAAGGGAGTCCAAACATAAGATTGGTTGAGAGAGTTTATTGGCCTGGGGCACTTGTTTGAGGTACAGGATTTAATACCCTGGCAAGGGCTCTAGGAAATGGTACAAACTTGCAGCTAGGATGGCTCCTACTAGATAAGGCGATGGCCCACACCAAATAAGGTTGAAATACTTAACGTTGCTTAGTGATACACACAAGAGGATGGAACTAAAAGACCAAATGATGTGGATGTGCTGGAATGGTTATATAACATAAGGCAAAAAAAAGCGCCAGGTGTTCTTATGTTCCATAGTTGGAGGGGTCCCCAAATCAAACATTGACCTAGGCCATCAGGAATTCACTGGGGAGAAGGACATCAGCATCACCATGGTGTTCAATGCTGCCTCTCTTTTGTGGACCAGAGCTGAAGGTAGAAGAGATGGGATAATTGGGTTCCAACACAATAGAGGCCAGGAAATAGTTCTTAACACTAGACCTGGGAGATCATTGCTCTCCTAAGCATAGATAAGATCAGAGTGGCAGCCAAGGGCACCTAACCCACAGAGAACTATGAAAATGGCTTATGGAATGTTATTATATTTTGCCATAGGAAAATAAATGGATTGCCAATACAATCAAAAGAAAACAAGAATTGAACAGGAGTCTGAGGTCTTTTGCTTGAATAAAGCCACATTCTCCTGCCCTGTTTCTGCATCTGAGTCAGTTTGCAGACTAGGATCCACTGACTCAAGAGATGTGGGATCCCCAGGGGAAGCACTGTATTAAACACTGTGACGGTTCCCATAGTCCTTCTCCAGAAGAGCCAGCAATCGATTCCAGTGACTATATGTTGGGGAAGGGATAATACCCAAACATACAGAGGCCTATTGGACATAGCAAGTGTTCTGACGCTGATATCAAGTGACCTGATGCATCACCATGCCTCTTCTATTAGAGTATAGCATTTGGGGGGCAGGAAATACATCTACAGATCTACAGGTCTGTGGATGCACCCGTTGGTCATTTCCCCATTTCTTGAATTCTTATTTGGAATTGGCACTCTTGGCTTTTAGAATAATTCCCACATTGCATTTTGGTTCTGTGTGATTGAAGCTATTATAGTGGAGAAGGTCAAGTGGAAGCTTCTTAAACTGCCCTCCATGCTTTGGCCAGGATGGTCAGTGAAAAACGGCATCACATCCTATGGACAGATGTTGGAAATTAATGCTACTCTTAAAAATTTAAAGGATTCAGTGGTGGTAATTTATATCATATCTACATTTAATCCCATTTGCAAAAACCTGATGGATCCTGGAGAATGACAAGAGACAACCACAAAATCAACCAGGTTGTAGCTTGTATATTGCTACTGTGCTTGGTGTGGTTTAATTACTATAGCAGATTATATCAGATACATGATATGGAGCTACCAAGTTGGCAAATGCATTTTCTATTTAAATCAGGAAAATGCTCAGAAACAATTTCCCTTCATATGGAACAAACAATACTATTTAATTTACTGTTTTGCCCCAAGACAAAACTCACTCTTAGTCCTGTTACAGTCAGAAGAGCTCCAGCCCATATGGACATCCTGCAGAATGTCACATTGATCCATTACATTGGTGGCATTGTGTTGATCAGGCAGAACCAGCAAGAAGGGGCCAGCATTCAGGGCAGGACTCTCCAGAGGGCGAGAGGTAAATACTTGGAACTCTCAGGGACTTGCCATCCACTGAAGGTTTAGGGGTCCCGGAGCGGAGGGTGTGCTGGATCACCTCTTTCCAAGTAAGTTGTGGGAGCTTGCACTCATCTTCATCTCAAAGGAATCTCTTGAAGTGCCTGGTCATCCACTTCAGGGTTTGAAGGCAACACATTCTGTACCTAGGAATACTGCTCTGATTTTGATAATGACGAGAGAGGCTGCCCGCTTTGAATGAAATCTAGAGTAGGAGAGGGCTCTGTAGCAGGTCCAGGTTGCAGCCACCTGGGCAGCAGACCTTTTGGAACTTAGTGTGGCAGAGAGCTTGTGGGGTGAGGAAGGGAGGTAAGGTAGGAAAGAAACACAGGTGAATGGGCCGAACTCAGGGGTTGAGAGTGTTCAGTGCTCCTCTGAAGAATTCATTCTCCTGTGGGCAATTGGGACCCATTAATTTTTTGTTTGGTTTTGTAAAAGAATAGCTTAGTGATAAAAGTTTTATAGAAACATTGATTAGGTCCCATGTACAAGATGGACTGAAGGATGTTGGGTGTTCTCAAGAAGTTAATTGTAGAATGTTATAGAATGTTCCTCCTCCCTTTCACCTTGAGCATGCTCATCCAAAACATTTATCTAAACTAGAGCTTGGGAGGAGAAGACACAAGAGAGTAAGATTTTGTGCATGACACGTTCCATTTTGTCCCTGCTTGACTCGGGGCTAATTTTTTCTCACTTATTAGTTTGCTGCAAAGCGGCTATTTCTTTCCCTGCTCCAGAAGACTGGGAAAGTCATTTCTATCAATGCCTTCATTACTACATAGATCCACTACAACCAAATTGCATGTCTTGGGGAATTCATTACAATGAGCTTCTACCTGTATATTGTAAGTACTACATTGCCTATAAAGGACTCTTAAGTTCCTTGGAGAATAATGTTATTTATTCTTTGCAGCTCCTTTAGAATCTCTTAAAAGTGTTTGACTTCCAACAGACTGAAAACATTTTCTAGCAGGAAAAATAACAAAACTGTTGCTAGTCATAAAACAATGAGACACTTGTAATAATCAAGCTAATCAAAGCAAATGAGGTCTTTTCATTTTGCTTCCATGATCAGGATAATTGAGTTAATTCTTGATTTCACTTGCAATAATAAATATTTGTAGAATTCATATATTAGTCATATAATTCATAGTAACACTGTTTGCCAAATATGCCTTGAGACCACACACACACACACACACACACACACACACACACACACACACCAGAGGGAGGGAGAGAAAGAGAGACACAGAGAGAGAGAGAGACAGAGAGAGAGAGAGAGAGACAGAGAGAGAGAAATTACACTTTGTTCTCCAAAATCTCCTTTTTCTTATAGTGAAATCTTGTTTTGTATTGAGAAATATATAAACATAGGCCTGGGGTAACCTTATGGGTTGGTGGTGTTTCTTGTATTTTTCTTAAGTGTAGGTAATTAGACTCCAGGATTTCCTTACAGGTTTCAATGTGTTTCAGAGTAAGGCCAAGTTAGTACTTGAGTAAGAGCTCCCTCCACTGGAGTCTGAGCTTTAAAACTTTTGTCCACTATCTGCCTTCCTTCAAGAAGTTCCCCTTCCAGCATGCACCCCACCCAGCGCTGGCAGATTAAACCAACAGGGCACTGAATAATGTCCTTCAGAAAAGCTGCAAGTAAGCCCATTTATCATTCCAAGGAGGTTGAACTGCAAAGAAAAAGAAAAACTCAGTACAGCAACTTCTTCACTCTTGAATCCTGTCGGCCACACAGAATATGCTCTTGGAAGCTTGGAGCATAAACTGACTGTAATCACATGCCTTCAAGGTCCTAGCCCAGTTTTTCATCAAATGCACCTTTTCATGAATTATTGCTTTCAAGAAGGAGTGGAAGATTTACATCCCAAAAGTTCTACCCTAGGGTCACTGTGCTTTCTTTAAGAAAGTTTACAAATTTGAGCTATCTTTCTAAAAAATAAAAACTCAGGATATTTAATATTGTATTAGGGTATTTTGGTTAATCAAATATTCTAGTTAATTCTGAATGGCCACTTTTGTCATACTTGGATTGCATATTTTCAATGAACTGGAATAAAATAAGACCAGATAATTAGCACAAGCTATATAGGCCATGTTCAACCATTCTTGTGAGGTCTTGGGTTCACCATTATGAATATTCATTACTAGCTGTGTAACCTTTATCAACTTACATAAGCATTTTGAAGATGCCTCTTCATCTAAAAATGGGGCTGTTACCACATTACTTACCTCTGAGGTTTGTTCCAAACATTAAATGAAATAATGAATGTAAAAGTGCCTTGTAAACCGTAAAACCCATTACAGGAGATATGGCTATGAAGTAACAAGATAAATGTTTTCAGACTAGCTGAGCTTTATAATAAAATCTGTGAATGAGTATCATATGTGGAGTTAATATCATTAATATAGAGATACACTGCATACCATAGCTTGATAGTGAGGACCAGCTAACAAGTAACATCTGGCCTAATGGAGAACATTATCTTTTCACAGAATAGAAATACACCATTTTTTAAAAACTGATGTTATTTTTCTAAACCCAGTTCTCCATTTGCAAAGAAAGAGAAAAAGTGAAATTTCATCTTGGAGGGCTTATTGTGGATTTCTTTTTTGAGCGAGCAAATATTTCTAGCTTATCATAGTTTGATAGTGTCAGTGAAATTTGAGTATTTTTGCATAAATTGCACTGTCAAAGTCAACATAAGCCAATTGATGCATATAGTCCTCCAAAAATAAATTAGATTGTGTGATCACAGTGCTGTCAGGATGTGTGTACGCATTTGCTATGTTCAGCTTTATCAGTATCTACTCCTGACCGCATTTCTCCCTTCCGGTGTCACAAATCCAATCACGTCCGTAGGAGCTCAGTAAATCTTGGTTGAAAGTAGTCATTATACTTACGTATGGTAGAAATATCAAGCTCCCTGGAATAACGTTGAAATTAAATATTATAATTTTTCAGACATTAAAAAAAATCAGAGACTGTTTGCCCATGGGATTACCAACGTGTACTTCAAATATTTTTCCATGGAGTGAGTGCTCCTTATCAAGTGGAAATCATTATATAATTGGCTCAGTAAATGTTTGCTAATGATTCTCATACTGAAATCTTCCAGAATTTGTTTATTGTGACCAAAGAAGATGAGAAACAATCTGTCTTTAGAGGTTCAAATTTTGTTATAGTTCTGTACTTATGACAGCTGTATCTCATTACTCACATCATTGCCTTCTTACCTTGTCTTTTCTGATAAAGTTATGTGTTTCCTTCTTGTGTTCAAGTAATTCTTTGTATATTCCATAACACATTGCATTAGAAACAATTGTTTCAAGGACTCAAGGACTTTGAACTTTTTAAAGTGTATTTGTTTATTTATTTATTTCTTTAATCATTAGTACCTAGGACAGTGCCCGGGGTCGCCACCATAAAGAATCTCACTATACTGTTGTATAATAAGAAAGTAACAAAAGAAATACTTTCATTCTTTCTCCACCTTGTTAAGATCCTTGAGATATGACAAGGTGGTATCCTCAGGAAAATATTCTTAAATGTAGGGGCAACTGCTTGCTCGCTTTAACAATTTGCCTATAAAGCCTGCTTTAAAAAAAATCTCTGAACTTCCCAGCGGATACAAGTAAATGATAATTTTTTGTTGTTGTTGTTTAGGGCTGGAACATTTAAAGTGAGCAGCTGGGACTATATCCTCCTTGCACTTTGTTCATACATAAGGAGAAATGAACATTCTGAAAAGACATCTGTATTGTAAATCAAAATACATTGCTGAAATCAATGTTGAGTTGACATTCTGCTTGCAAATATTCTTTTGAGATTGGTTCTTGTAAATCTCTTTCCCATCTGGTTTTTATGTCTGCTTTGGGACTTGTATGCACATAGTTGTCTAGGATCTGCTCAGAATGTTGAAATAAAGTGTGTGGTTTTTAATAAAAGGTTAGCTGGGAGGGGAAGATACTGTCTTGGTCATATCTAAACTCGCTTATATATCTTGCAGCTTGGCTTAACTTTTGGAAACTTTGCAAAGTGTTTTCTTTGAATAACAAAACTTATTTGAAGTCATGAAATAATCCTACCCTGCAACTTATATCTTTATAAAGAGCATTTGCTGGGAGGATAATTTTTATTTTTAAACACAGGAAGAATGAGCCGTAGAGAAGCGTTGGTGATTGCAATTTCCTCTCTTACTATAATTGCACTATTTCCATTAGATTAATGATGGAAAGGAACAATTGTTTATGTAAGTTCCTTTCCTTATTGAAAGTTGGTTAATTTGAGAATATTTACCCTTCTTACAAGACAAATTCAATGATGACAAAGGAAAAAAAATCAATCTGAAATGTGTCATTATAAAAGCCCATGATTGGAACTTCACATCTGGAACTGATATCCCTACTTGAGTTTTATAAGGGATTGGTGTTCTGAATGGACTTCCAAGGGAGAACATAATCACCACCGTCATCATGTAACATTTACTCAACTGTAGTCTCTAATTGCAGGTCAGTGGTTAATCTTTACACAGCAACCAATCTTGGATTCATGCAAGGAAAAAGAAATACCACCTTGCCTCTTGGAAGTATGAAGTTGGTCCTTATTATTTGATTTTTTATGTTCTATGGTGTGTGTGTGTGCGCACGCACGTGCCTATGTGCATACAGGAGCACACACATTCACATGTGCACTTGTGTGTGTATCAGGGCAACTTAGGGATTGACAGGAAGAAGAGAAAGCACTGAAGAAGCTCTGTATAACCCTGAATAACCTACTTACTGAGGAAAGAGCTAAATAGACCCACTGGAGCTAGGAGCTTTCTCTTTGAGAATAAGGATAAGGCTACTGACTTCAATTTGTCATTGGTGGGGCTGGGTGGAAGGAGTTCTTTTTGATAAGTAATATGGAGTAAGAAATCATGGAAGGAGTAAAGGGAATTGAAATGCCTCCCCTTATAGACCTTTGGGGACCGTTGCTGTGTCCATAGGAGATGTAAGGGAAGGAGAGAATAAGTCCACCTCAGCATCTTCCTCCTTCTAGTAGTGTCCCTTCCTACTTGCATTTAACATCCAGCTCTCTCCACCCAAGCTCTGACAACAATAGCAAATCCACAGCCTACTATCACATATTGAAGTTTTAGACTTGATTTTAAAATAGAATGGGACAAACTATTTTGTAAAGTGGAATATTTAAAAATTCTCTACGGATCCCTCACTTACCACTAGGGATTTCACAATTATCCTAGAAACAGAATGGTATTCATGCCTTGACATCTCTTTTCTTTCTTTCTTTAGTATAGATTAGGCATCTTCAAACTTTGATTTCTATAAAAAAGAAATTTTTTTCAATAGTAATTTTGTGTATATACACTTTTTACTTTCTTGTTGACTTAAGGCTTTCACCTGTGCTTAAACTGTAAGTCCCCTTATTATGATCCCCCAGATCTCTTTCTCTGTATTTTTTTTTCCTAAGAGGAGGTAAAACCAAAAAGAAAACCCAGTGAGGGACCAACCCTGCAGCCCACTTGCTGACCTGCTGAATAATCCAGGATACCTTAAGGGCATTGATGGGCTTACAAAATAACAATTTAATAACACTTAAGGGAGGAGGAGACATACAGGCCATGAGCCAGGCCTCTATTTCTAGAAACAGTTGAACAGGATACCTGCTCTGTATTGGTCTTCAGAAGGGATTTGATGGTTGGTATCAGATGTAAGGCCATGTTCCTTTGTAACCTGACAGTACAGCCTCATTACCTACTACATGTGCATAACCAATAGTAGCTTCTTCCAAGCTCAGGAGTAAGTCCAAGGTGCAGTGGGCCCTCCCTTTATAAACCTAAAGACAGCAGTATCACCAAGATACATTGCATTCCTTACAATTAGGTTACAAAAATGTCCATTACACTTGGATTTTATAAAGCACACCTGTTAGATGACCAGTTCTTACAGTTAGGACTTCCCAACATTACATAACATCAAACTGAATGGATATCATGGGGCTTTCCTTCCTGATTTTTAACTACTTTATCCAGATATCTTGTGAAATACATGTGTCCTTATAGTTACCACTGCATTCTAATTCTTCCTTATTATTTGCAAGTCTGTTTGTAACTTTGGATTTTATTTACCTTGCCTTTTCCCTACATTTCCATCCACTATTTCACATGGAGCTTTCATTCACTTTCTCTGGTTGATCATTAGAAAGTCACCTGCTCATTGCCAGTAATCTGTAACTAAATATGTGGAATACCTGGTATGAAATAAAAGTTTCTTATTATCACTAATATTCCCGTTTTCTGTTTTGGGAGAGTGCTTACAAATTTGTATTGTAATGGAATGATGTTTAAATGTTTATGGGGCACCTGGGTGGCTCAGTCGGTTGAGCGTCCGACTTCAGCTCAGGTCATGATCTCATGCTCCGTGAGTTCAAGCCCCGTGTCAGGCTCTGTGCTGACAGCTCAGAGCCTGGAGCCTGCTTCAGATTCTGTATCTCCCCCTCTCTCTGCCCCTCCCCTGCTCATGCTCTGTCTCTCTCTGTCTCAAAAAAAAATTAAAAAAATAAAAAAACCAAAAATCAAAATGTTTGTATGTGTGGATGTGTGGTATGTGTGTGCAGTATGAAATTATGTGTCTCAGGTGGTTTAATTAGTGATACTCCAGAACATATTCTGTACCCATTGGTCTCAGGAGTTTGAGATTGAGTTTGCACAAACAAGTCATTTTAATGCCAGCCACTTTCTATTACACTGTGACATAGCCCCATTATGATGGCTATAAAGACAATAAAGGCTAACTTAATATAGATCATGTCACTTCTGAAGTGGTCCCCATCCAAGATAATTGAAACCTCTCTAGACCATTGGGAAGCACCATCATGTAGTATAAATGGTGTCCGTGGTTTACCACTCTTCAGAAACTGATTTATTTAAGTGCATTTGTACAACAGAAATATATCCTCAAGTAAGGCAATGTAAAGACTTGATTGTAAACTGGATCTTTTTTTGATTCCTAAACACCTGAGTAAATAGGTAAATATTCTGCCCAGCTGAACCTCAAACATCTGGACAAATATGGAGATTGGTGAGAAACACTAAAAAGGAAGCAATAGGGTGGTTGTTCTATCTAACAATCAGCTTCAAAGCACAGAGATTGGCATCCAGTGAATGATCCAGCTATCACAACATTTATTTTGAGACAAACAGAATAATGGTGTGGAAAGGAACAAAAGGGAGAATTTATGGGTGTCTCATCAGGCATACAGACAAATACCAAGAGAAACAAATGCAGATCAACTTTTTAGACATGCTTGTTTCGCAGATCTGACTACTTCTATCCAGATTCTATTGGTGAAGATGTAAAGGGCATTTTCCCCCAGATTGATCTGTATATTAAGGAAAAGTAGAGCCCAGGCAATCTCTGTAATAACCTCTGGAGAGGGTCATTTGTCTCATGTCACACAGCATGGTTTCTCTGAGGGAAATAGGGGTAAGGGAAAGAGAGAAGGTTGGAGAGGAAATCCCTTGATATTTTCTACCAGCATGGCATATCAAGGTGATTAGGACTTTCTTTTTGTGTAAGAGTTGTTAAGCCCTTACTGAAATACAAGTTAAAAACTAAGAACAGACACTCAATAAATGAAAAATATGAATTCAGCAAGATTTGGGTTCAAACTGTGATGTATGTGTGTGCACGTGTGCTCACTTATGTGTGACAGTGTGTGTACGTAGTTACTGACCTGTAGATTTTAAAGTTCATAAGATTAAAGGGAAATAATATATTTTCACAGAAAACATGATATTTACTAGTGAAACTTTGTAAGCATTCCCATTAAAATCAGAACAGGACATTTACATTATATAAACATCTTGTCTGTGTTATTTCGTGTCCTAGAAACTGTAGTCTGTGTTTCTTGATTCCTTACTCTGTGAAATGAGGTCATTATGCCTCTGCTCATACCTAGTTCTGCTAGAAGGAAAGAATTTTTTATTTGCCTATTTCATATACATAGACAAAAATTTAGTAAGTTGGATTGTTTAGAGCTTCAAAAATCAAATAAAAGCCTTTGGTCTTTGTGAGAGATGTACAGTATCTTTAAAATGTTAAGTAGGAGTGTGAAATAATCAGATATTAATTTTAATACTATACTGCAGCTTCTGGGTAGAAAACAGATCAGAAAAGGATAAAAGTAAATGAAGAAGAACTGTGAGGAAGTTCTTTGGACATGGTGGTGGCTTGTTGTTGGGTGAGGGTGTGGAGATTTTGAGAAGTGAACAGTTGCATGGTGTTGCTAAGAAGTAGTATGGACAGGAATCAGTGATGGGCTGTACATGGGACAAAGGGACAGGAAGTTGCCCAGTATGCCCCCACGTTTCTGACAGGAGCAACTGGGTGAATGATGTTGAAGAATAGTGGAGGAAAATATTCAAAATGGGGGTGGGTGTGTAGGAAGAAAAGCATGCCAGTTGAGGCATGCTCAATTTGAGATTCTAGTGAGACAGTCAAATGCAGATCTAGGATGGGAAGCTGTTTGTGTGCATCTAGAGCCCAGAAGAAAGTCTTGGAAGGAAACAGAATATTAAATGTATTTTAAGTTTTAAAGAACAAGATGGTAAATGACAGTGAAATAAGACACAAATAAGAAGTGATCATGAGCAAGAGTGAAGACACAAAGAGGGCCAAGACAAAACAGAGTTTCAACATTTAAAAGGTAGATGGTATGTGAGAAGTTTCCAAAGAAGACTTAAGTGCAGCACTGGAAAGGTAAAAGGAAATTTGGGAGAGTGTATAATTGTGGAATCCAAGGGAAGAGAATATTTCTAGCAGAAGGAAGCTGATGAGAAATTGCCTAAGATCTGGAAGGATTGGAAAATGTACATTGGGTTTAGGAACATGGAGGTGACCTGTGGCCTAAGCAAGAGCAGGCTATTTGGGTGATGGGAACAGATGCCAGAATGGAATTACCTGAGAGTGAATGCCATGTGTGCAAGTGAAGGCTGCTTGCAAAGGCATTCTTTGAATAACAGTTGCTGTTAGAAGGAAAGAGACGGGCCAGGAGCTTGGGGGCATGTTTGAGTCAAGGAGGTTCTTATTGTTGTCATGCTGTTGTTGCTTTTAATAAGAGAGACTGTAACACATCTGAATGATTATGGCAAGTGTCTAGGAGGTAGCAAGAATTTGACGATATTGCCACAGTGTAGAGAAAGCACAGAGGCAGCTGGGTAGGGACAGAGATGCCGGAGGCAGAACAGAAAGCTCAAAGACAAACCACACACACAAGACACACACACACAGACACACACACACACCCCCCACATATCAGATTTCTAAGAAATAGGTCGCTGGCAAGGAACATTTCTGAAGGACACATTGTTTATCATAATAGATACTAAATGTGCCAGGTAAAGTCCTATTTTCTTTACTTATATCAGTCCAATTCCCACAGCACACTACAATTCCCAAGCTCCTACATTTTGCTCTTTGTTGTGCTTCCCAGTGCCTAGAACTGTGCTTGGCACATAGTAGGCCCTCAATAAATATGTGTTGAATAACTGAATAGTTAGATAGATTAGGTGGTTCTGCCTTTGTGATGAGGGAACAGATCATTAGACAGGTTAACTAACTTGCCCAATCACAAAGGCAACAAGTAGGGACTTCTGAGTTTGTACCCTATTAAGGGTCTTGATTAACATGCTAAGTTGCCTCCAATTTGAATCAGATTAGATGAAACAAATATTTCTTTTTAGAATTTTTGTGTTTTCATATGCTAACCCCATAATCCCAAGGGATTTTGAAGTATTAGACTCAAGCTTATTAGAGTTGTAAGAAAGTATTGACATTGACATGTGCCTAATAGTTTGATTACTTACGAAAAGAACGCATTACCATGCTATTCAGCCCTAATTCAAGAGCAATGAGCAAGGAGAAGCCCTGTTTCTTTTCCCTTCAAACCATAGACCGTCCTTCTGACTGCCACACTCTCTCTTGCACTCAGAGGTGGATATACTTTGTTCTTTTTCTGTCTCAGTCCGGGCCTTCAAGGTATCTTTGCCTACCTCTCTTAATTTGTGCCTGTAATCATCATTGTCTTTGCTTTTTTCTTTTCTCCCTTTCTACCTCTGCCCCAACTATGAAATCCCAGATTTTATTCAGCTTTTCAGGGAAGCTCACGTCTCATGAAATTGTGAGAGCCTGGGAGTTCCAGAGAAGTAGAGATACCGTCACACTGAGCAAATAGACTTGATTATCATTCTATACTTAAAAAAATCTGAACTTTGAGAGGCAGAATTGTAGCAGTTCTTGATAAATGCAAATGTCCATTTCAGCAGGGAATGGAATGAGAGGAAAATAGTTCAAAATCCAAAGCAGAGGGTCTATGAAAGGTGCGAAAGCCTGACAAAACAAAAAGAAAGTATTTCCTTTGGACATGCTAGGCTTATTTCTGATGAGGAAGACTTGGACTTCTGAGCATGATTTATAGCTTGTATGATTATATTTAAGTGAATTCTGTAGTAAAATATGTTAAAGCTCATTCTCAAATGTGAGTTGGGGTCTCAGTAATTTTTCATGTTGATAAAGCTACATTAGAGAATTTCTTCAGTATTGTTGTATACAGAGATCTTTAACAGGCTTGACTCCAAATGACTCCTGAAGTCAAGACAATGTGATTAGTCCAGAGGACCATGTAAATAGTACTCTTAAAAAACTCTTCATGATAAAGTCTTATTTCTGTCTGGATGTACTATGGGCTACTTCAGACCATGAAAATGAACTCATGCTTATTTCTCTCTGTTGACTTAATTGTGTATTCCTAGCAACTTCTATTTTATTTTATTTTTATTTTTTTTTCAACGTTTTTTATTTATTTTTGGGACAGAGAGAGACAGAGCATGAACGGGGGAGGGGCAGAGAGAGAGGGAGACACAGAATCGGAAACAGGTTCCAGGCTCCGAGCCATCAGCCCAGAGCCTGACGCGGGGCTCGAACTCACGGACCGCGAGATCGTGACCTGGCTGAAGTCGGACGCTTAACCGACTGCGCCACCCAGGCGCCCCAACAACTTCTATTTTAATGGCCATGCCTCCTGCTCCTAGGTTATTACTATTGTGCTGCTCACTGAATTAAATTGTCTAATGAAAAGGAGAAAAAAAAATGCTTACTTTCATCACCCCCCCACCTTTATTGAAATAAAACTGATAAATAAAATTGTATATATTTAAGGTATACAATGTGACGATTGGATATGCTTTGTGAAATGAGTATAATCAAGTTAATTAACACACATAACTTAATATGGCTTCTGTTTTTGTTTTCATTTTTTGGCAGTGGTGGTGAGAACACTTAAGATTTACTCTTTTAGCGAAGTTTTAGTATACAGTATTATTAACTATAGTCACCATGTTGTACATTAGATCCCGATGACTTATTCATCTTGTCACTGAAAATTTGTACCCTTTGACCAAAAAACTGCTTACTTTTAAGAGGTGTATTAATTTTTTTAGTTGCCAGAGTAGAACTTACAAATTTTACAATCTGCGTGTTCCTGTGCTCCAATCCTCAATGACCAGATTATCTGAGAAAAGGCTAAATTGTATTCTTAATTCAGAGGTTTCAGGCTGGTTGAATACTGAGAGCTGTGCTGAATGCTGTTAATATGGCTTCTTCTCACTCATCTCTAATGGGGTCCAAAAGCAGTTCTTACCCACTTGCAGTGAAAGTGGTCATCAAGGAAACCTACCATAAGGATGGCAGTAGTTCAGACTTTGATAGCAGATCTACCATGTGTTTTAGACAAGTGAATTAAACTCTCTGAGTCGATGCTTTCATAGTTTAAAATGAACAGAAGTGAGTAACATTCATGTACTTCTTCAAATATATACTGTGTTCCTTCTGTGGTCTAGACACTGTGCCTTTTGTTTGAGATACAACATTGAACAGGATAGACAGTGTCCCTGCCTTCATGGGACATACTGTATACTAGCCAACATAAACTACCAGGCAATAATAAAATAGTGAAATAGATGATACCAGTGGAGGCATAAGCTCTAAGATCATGTGCTGTCGAATTTATTAATCTTTTAGGTAGACTGATGATTGTCTCCATTTCTCTGAATTTGTTATGCACTATCCATTGTCTCCATGTCTTTGAACATGTTCCTCTGTCCAGAATTGCATTTTTCCTCTTCTTCACCTAGCTTATGTCTACCTGGTCTCTAAGGTCCAGCTCAAGCATGACTTCTCAGGGAAACCTCTGAATTTTTGAGTTGGGTTTATGTGATCCTCCTTGAGCACTCCTAGTCTTCATATGTATCCTTCAATTATAGTAGCTTGCCTTTGTTTATTTACTTACCAATGTTCACTGTTAGGATTTGAACTCACTCTGTGCAGGAATGTCATTTTTCCATCTCTATCTTCCTGGAACACAGTCTAATATTTGATCTGTAGTAATTATTGATCATACAATATCAGACATTAATTGAATACCTACTAGGTGCCAAGAACTGTAAAGGAAGTTACTTTCATCCTCTTACTGTATTTTCATAATAACCCTCTGTTATTCTGGTTTTAATATTCTTCTTTACAGCTGGAGAAATTGAGGCTCACAGAGGCTCAGCAATTTGCTTAAGGTCACACAAAAAGAGAATGCCAGAGTTTGAAGCTTTGAAGCCAGAGGTTTCCTTCTTTTATTCTACCACTGAATGAACATCATGGATTTTATTGTATTAACATGTGTGTGTGCTGTGAAGGAAATCGTCTTCTCTAGGAAGGAACCCAAGGCTAATGGTTTTTATGTCATATTTGCATAAGCTGGTATAAATCCACACTCGGATAATTTTGCTCAACAGTAGGAGAAAAAAACAACACACTTCTTCAAGTGAACAGATGTCTGTGCATAGATATCTCTGTGAGACAAGGTCATGTTAGGGGCTAATCTGCATACCTCTATAGAATATGTGTATATATATATATATATATATATCTATATATATATCTATATATATATATCTCCATCATATATATATATACACACACACACACACATAGATATATGTGTGTGTACATATGTATACATACATAGGATGGAGATGTATACACACACAGAAATATACACGCATATATATCTTACAGATAATATCTATATATACAAATACATACACATATATACATATACACATACATATACATATACACATATACATGTGTACATGTATATGTGTATATATACACATATACATATACGTACACAGGACACAGGACAATAAGAACAAACAGAGAAGGAGAGCAGGAGATCTGAAGTCCAGGACCTTGGGGATGTTAGAATTATAATTCTGAAACAGAGAAGAGATTATGCAGTTTTCATGAAAAGATTTGTAATTGTGACAGACCCAAATAAGAGATTTGGGAGATAGGCAGTATTGACTCCAATGATATGTATGGAGGTGGTTGGAGAACATTTTCTGCCAACAGAGAAGAGTTATATCTTCATTGAAAGCCAGAGGAAGTCCTAAATTCCCACTTGACTAGACTTTATAGAAGTCAGTTCAAATATTGAAACAACACATATTTTCTTTGCTTTCAAATTTTCCCAACATAATCGGGTAGCCAGACAAAACCTTTGTTCTTTTTTAGCCAGAGACAGTGGCATAAAATAGAGATATGAGTGTTTCTCATATAATGCCAATGTTTGCACTATTGAAAAACCTTACATTCTGCAAAATTGAACAGTAAAAATAACAGGGCCCATGGGAAAAATAAAATGAGAGGAGACCACTCAAAAATGTGGAATTTGGAAAGCAGGGCACTAAGAAAACAAAACAATTACTATTAAAAAATATATACAGAGGCATCATTAACCCACTAATGGCATTTGCACCTGACTTTAAAGTAAGTTGGTCCTTAGCAGCCCTAAGTCCTAGACTTTGAGGTATAGATTTTTCCGATATGAACAGTTTTTATCAAAACTAAAAATGTCATCTAATGTTTAATACAAGGAGTAACATCTTTGCAATTTTGTTAACTGTATTGGCAACTTCACCAGCAAGCTTAACATTATTGCACATCTAAAGATATCCTTGAAGCACCAAAGGGAAGTGCTTTTGTCAATTTCTAAGCCTTTTTCTAAAGATTTCCATATATGCCTTTTCTTTAATTGTGCTTGCTCTGGATAACTTTAAAAGATTAAGCTGCTGGGAAACAATATACAAGAACCAGCATTACTTCTGAGTTATAACAACATCTTTCCCTATTTACCAGTCACATTGAGGATAATTTACATCAAAGAATTGGCTGTTTTACAAGAACAGATTATCCTAATTCATGTGATAGTAAGGATCCAACATCATGCAATGAATGCCAGATTAGTCAATATAAAACTGTCTCACTGACTGTATTCAGGACCTGTTTCATCTTAATCCACGCCAGCGTTTTCAATAACAACACAATTAACAAGATTTGCTCGTAGATTAGCAGTGTAGAGTAGGCATGCATGGTGGAGGTGGGCTTTAAGGAAAGTCAGGGTGATACCTTGGGAAAGATAAAAGAAACAAAACACTTCTATACATTTAGCAAGTAGTTTTAACTGCACTGGTTGATTAGTTTTACATCAGATGGTCATTTACCTCATTGTTCCTTCTCCAGTTAGGTGTTTATTCCTTTCTTCATTTTCTCTTTTTCCTTGCTTTCTTTCATTTTTTCATTCCTTCATTAATATTTTCTTCCATCTATGTGCCCTTTCCACCCTTTATTTACTACACATTAAATATCTAACATGTACCAGGAACCCTGATGGTTTCTGGAGATGAAATGGTGAACATAGGCAGGGTTAAAAGTAGTGTGGGGAAGTAGGCATTAAACACATAATCACACAAATAAATGTAAACTAACAAGGTGATAAGTGTTACCAAGAAGAGGAGCTATAGAAGTCTGTCAGAGAGCAAATACATGCTGTAAGAACATGTCAGGGGTCATGTGCACAGACCTTGCAGCCCTAGCCAGGACAGTGCTTGTGAGGAACTGAAGGAGGGCCAGCGAAGCTGGAGGATGGAGAGCTAGGAGTGGCTTCAGGTGGAGCCAGATCAAGCAGGACCTGGATGGCTTGGGCTGGAATGCAGAGTTTCATCTTTATCCCCAGTGATATTGAATAATCCCCAGGAATTATTGAAGTGTTTCAAACCAGGAGATGTAGGATATGATCAGACTTCAATTTTAAAAGTGTGTGTCTGATTACAGTATACCAAGATTAGTATATAATTTTTGAGATTGTTGAGATAATTTTGCATCTTTAAAATATCCCCGTGAAAAAGCAATCCTTATATTTGCATTCTTATTTCCAATTCGCAGATAGAGAGACTGAGGCCAAAGGGAGAATCATCCTTAATCAGACTGTTTTGTTTCTCATATTTCTTCTAAGGGACATCAGTGTCACATGGGGTGACATCACAGCTATGAAACAAAGCATATAATCATTTGACATTTCTTTGAACAGAGGTCCTCAAGTCCCTCACTTTTCCTACTCTTAATCCAGAAAACAGCTTCTACTCCCACTTCAGCTCTCATTTATAAGTTACTTGTGTTTCAGATTTATTAGAGGTATTCGCAGGGTTTTTTTCTGCCATGTTACACACACACACACACACACACACACACCTTTAGGGATCTGTCAGCAAAAAGGGAGGTTTGAAAGGATCACTAGAATTAGAAAAAGAATAAAAGAAAAAGAAGTTGGAGTTTTGGCAGTAAGCTCTCTACCTGAGGCCACATTGCCTCATTCCCTTGGCAACCATACTTGCTATTAACAGTTTTCATAAATAATTCAAGCCTCCCATTTACACTCTCCATAATCTCTCTTATGGAGACAACAACACAGTGTGTGTCTTTACTGAGGGGTTTCTGTTTAGGCAAATCACACTCCTCCTCCTCCACCTTCATACAAACCATTAAGGCATAGTATTAAAACCTCTAGCAATGTGTTAGGTGTTGTGCAGGATCTAAAGGAAACCCTGGATATTTCCTAGTTAATTTTACATCCAACCTGTCACCAAGCCCTCTGCTCAAACCCTCCTTTAATGACATGCTGTTTCTCTTAGAAAGCAGGGTAGCTTTGAGAGAGGGCACTGTCTTAACAACTAATGGTGTCTCTACAAATAATAATAACACGCTACTTGGCAAATTCTGGCTGCTAGCAGTACTGCTTGAGGTGAAATTATGAGAGGTGGGGCCTGGGCAAGAAGCAAGAAATTGATGGAGAGGTGTCACCAGCTGTAAATTTTTCACTTGTCTAATGGACTGTGTTTTTAGGGTCAAGAAGCAGAGTTGCTGGTGGGGAGGAATTGCATTATCACAAAAGTGTTTGAAACAAGAGTTCTCCCTACTCTTTTGTCATGATCAAATCTTCAAGACTCTCAGATGATAAATGGGCATAATGTAAACTTACCTAGGGTCCAATCACTTTGAATCTAAACTGTGATCATAGATCATCTGATGATATAAAAAATGATTTATCAGGTTAGGGCTAAGATAGTTCCACATGGCAAACAAACAAACTTTCCTGGAATCAATTTCCTGACATGGAAATGTTCAGTAAGCAAAAAGTAATGAACTGACCTGGGCCAAAAATGAACAAGTTCGGAAACACTTTACAATTTTGAAGTTCTTTTTCCTCCACTAAACACCCAATGACTTAGAAATTGACGTGGGAACAGAAAGAAAAGAGAGAGAGTAGAGAAAAAGACATTAACAAAGGGAGAATGGGAACAGAAGGCTCAAAAAGAGTGAGAAACAATGAGAGAGGAAACCTATCAAAGGGATGCTTTTTACAGCAGTTGAGAATGTGAGGGACTGAGACCATGGAAGACTACAGAATAATTTTGGATAGGGATAAACCAAGAGTGTTAATTAGTCTAAATACACTATTTGTATTTATGGTATATTGTTTTGTAATCTATTTCTAAATAGGAACTATTTAATCCTTTCTGGAATGAGATGTAGAATAAATAAATTATGGAAAACAAACCCCAAATGACTTACAATGCTACCATAAAATAGGGCATGTAAAACAAAGGATTTAAGAAATAAAGTGAAGTGAGAAGAGGTATTTGAATAGAACTTCCTATTATGGAACTGTATTTAGCTTTTGATTCGGGCAAAGGGAGAAGTGATCTAGTATTGTTGGATTAAAACTACAAGAGCAACAACAACAAAAATAATAGGCAGTCTAAAACTTTATCAGAACATTAACACTTCTTTTCTGGTATTAAAAAATAATTACTTATACACTAGATAAAACAAAGGGCAATATTTTCATTATGATTTTCACAAAAGAAAAAAGAATAAAAAAAAGAAATTTATGAGTAACTTATGTTTATTTAGTGGTTTATAATTTATCACCTAATATAATTATTCACTTGATCTTCACAAACAACCCTATGATTTACATACGACACATGGCAATGATCATTTTAGACACAATTTAAAAGCTTACAAATAGAACATGGTAAAGTTGAGGGATAATGAAACTTTAACTCAGGTCTTCTGACTCTTAATTCTATTTTCTTCTTTGAAAGAGCTAAAGGTAGACCATTATGTCAGTGATTCTACTAGCTGGATTGCCTCTGAATTAACTGAAAGTTTGAAAAATACAACATGTTTGGATATACCCTAGACCTCCTGATATGGATCTCTGATATAGAGGTACAGGCAGGTTTATTTATAGAAATCTACGGGTATGGTTTTCATGCATATTAAAGGATGAGATCTTCCTGAATTAAATCTTTTTTCCACTTTATTTACTTATTTTATTTATTTATTTATTTATTTATTTATTTATTTATTTATTATTTATTTTAATATGAAATTTATTGTCAAATTGGTTTCCATACAACACCCAGTGCTCATCCCAACAGGTGCCCTCCTCAATACCCATCACCCACCCTCCTCTCCCTCCCACCCCCCATCAACCCTCAGTTTGTTCTCAGCTTTTTTTTTAAATCTTTTATTTATTTTTGACAGAGAGAGAGACAGAGCATGAGTGGGGGAGGGGCAGAGACAGAGGGAGACACAGAATCCGAAACAGGCTCCAGGCTCCAAGCTGTCAGCACAGAGCCTGACGCGGGGCTCGAACTTACAAACTGTGAGATCATGACCTAAGCCGAGTCGGATGCTCAGCCAACTGAACCACCCAGGTGCCCCTGTTCTCAGTTTTTAAGAGTCTCTTGTTTTGGCTCCCTCCCTCTCTAACCTTTTTTTTTTTCTTCCCCCTCTCCCATGGTCTTCGGTTAAGTTTCTCAGGATCCACATAGGAGTGAAAACATATAGTATCTGTCTTTCTCTGTATGACTTATTACACTTAGCATAACACTCTCCAATTCCATTCATGTTGCTACAAAAAGCCCTATTTCATTCCTTCTCATTGCCATGTAGTACTCCATTGTGTATATAAACCAAAATTTCTTTTTTTTTTTTTCCAACGTTTATTTATTTTTGGGACAGCGAGAGACAGAGCATGAACGGGGGAGGGGCAGAGAGAGAGGGAGACACAGAATCGGAAACAGGCTCCAGGCTCTGAGCCATCAGCCCAGAGCCTGACGCGGGGCTCGAACTCACGGACCGCGAGATCGTGACCTGGCTGAAGTCGGACGCTTAACCGACTGCGCCACCCAGGCGCCCCTAAACCACAATTTCTTTATCCATTCATCAGTTGATGGACATTTAGGCTCTTTTCATAATTTGTCTATTGTTGAAAGTGCTGCTATAAACATTGGGGTACAAGTGCCCCTATGCATCAGCACTCCTGTATCCCTTGGGTAAATTCCTAGCAGTGCTATTGCTGGGTAATAGGGTAGATCTATTTTTAATTTTTTTGAGGAACCTCCACACTGTTTTCCAGAGTGGCTGCACCAGTTTGCATTCCCACCAACAGTGCAAGAGGGTTCCCCTTTCTCCACATCCTCTCCAGCACCTAATCTCCTGATTTGTTCATTTTAGCCACTCTGACTGGCATGAGGTGGTATCTCAGTGTGGTTTTTATCTGTATTTCCCTGATGAGGAGTGACGTTGAGTGTCTTTTAATGTGCCTGTTGGCCATCCGGACGTCTTCTTTGGAGAAGTTTCTATTCATGTTTTCTGCCCATTTCTTCACTGGATTATTTGTTTTTCGGGTGTGGAGTTTGGTGAGTTCTTTATAGATTTTGGATACTAACCCTTTGTATGATATGTAATTTGCAAATATCTTTTCCCATTCTGTTGGGTGCCTTTTAGTTTTGTTGGTTGTTTCCTTTGCAGTGAGAAGCTTTTTATCTTCATGAGGTCCCAATAGTTCATTTTTGCTTTTAATTCCCATGCCTTTGGGGATGTGTCAAGTAAGAAATTGCTGCAGCCGAGGTCAGAGAGTTTTTTTCCTGCTTTCTCCTCTAGGGTTTTGATGGTTTCCTGTCTCACATTCAGGTCCTTCATCCATTTTGAGTTTATTTTTGTGAATGGTGTAAGAAAGTGTTCTGGTTTCATCCTTCTGCATGTTGCTGTCCCAGCACCATTTGTTAAGGAGACTGTCGTTTTTCCATTGGATATTCTTTCCTGCTTTGTCAGGGATTAGTTTGCCATACTTTTGTGGGTCTAATTCCAGGGTTTCTATTCTATTCCACTGGTCTATGTGTCTGTTTTTCTGCCAATACCATGTTGTCTTGATGATTACAGCTTTGTAGTATAGGCTAAAGTCTGGGATTGTGATGCCTCCCGCTGTGGTCTTCTTCTTCAAAATTACTTTGGCTATTCGGGGTCTTTTGTGATTTCATACAAATTTTAGGATTGCTTGTTCTAGCTTCGAGAAGAATGCTGGTGCAATTTTGATTGGGATTGCATTGAACATGTAGATAGCTTTGGGTAGTATTGACATTTTAACAATATTTATTCTTCCAATCCATTAGAATGGAATGTTTTTCCATTTATTTGTATCTTCTTCAGTTTCCTTCATAAGCTTTCTATAGTTTTCAGCATACAGATCTTTGACATCTTTGGTTAGGTTTATTCCTAGGTATTTTATGCTTCTTGGTGCAATTGTGAATGGGATCAGTTTCTTTATTTGTCTTTCTGTTACTTCATTATTAGTGTATAAGAATGCAACTGATTTCTGTACATTGATTTTGTATCCTGCGACTTTGCTGAATTCATGTATCAGTTCTAGCAGACTTTTGGTGGAGTCTATTGGGTTTTCCATGTATAATATCATGTCATCTGCAAAAAGTGAAAGCTTGACTTCATCTTTGCCAATTTTGATGCCTTTGATTTCCTTTTGTTGTCTGATTGCTGATGCTAGCACTTCCAACAGTATGTTAAACAACAGCAGTGAGAGTGGATATCCCTGTTGTGTTCCTGATCTCAGGGGGAAAGCTCTCAGCTTTTCCCCATCGAGGATGATGTTAGCTGTGGGCTTTTCATAAATGGCTTTTATGATGTTTAAGTATGTTCCTTCTATCCTGACTTTCTCAAGGGTTTTTATTAAGAAAGGATGCTGAATTTTGTAAAATGCTTTTTCTGCATCAGTTGATAGGATCATATGGTTCTTATCTTTTCTTTTACTAATGTGATGTATCACGTTGATTGATTTGCGAATATTGAACCAGCCCTGCAGTCCAGGAATGAATCCCACTTGATCATGGTGAATAATTCTTTTTATATGCTGTTGAATTCGATTTGCTAGTGTCTTGTTGAGAATTTTTGCATCTATATTCATCGGGGATATTGGCCTGTAGTTCTCTTTTTTTACTGGGTCTCTGTCTGGTTTGGGAATCAAAGTAATGCTGGCTTCATAGAATGTGTCTGGAAATTTTCCTTTCCTTTCTATTTTTTGGAACAGCTTGATAAGGATAGGTATTATCTCTGCTTTAAGTATCTGGTAGAATTCCCCAGGGAAGCCATCTGGTCCTGGACTCTTATTTGTTGGGAGATTTTTGATAATTGATTCAATTTCTTCACTGGTTATGGGTCTGTTCAAGTTTTCTATTTCTTCCTGTTTGAGTTTTGGAAGTGTGTGGGTGTTTAGAATTTGTCCATTTCTTCCAGGTTGTCCAGTTTGTTGGCATATAATTTTTCATAGTATTCCCTGATAATTGCTTGTATTTCTGACGGATTGGTTGTAATAATTCCATTTTCATTCGTGATTTTATCTATTTCGGTCATCTCCCTTTTCTTTTTGAGAATCCTGGCTAGAGGTTTATCAATTTTGTTTTTTGTTTTTTTCTTTTCAAAAACCAACTCTTGGTTTCATTGATCTGCTCTACAGGTTTGTTTTTTTTTTTTTTTCAACGTTTATTTATTTATTTATTTTTTTGGGGACAGAGAGAGACAGAGCATGAACGGGGGAGGGGCAGAGAGAGAGGGAGACACAGAATCGGAAACAGGCTCTACAGGTTTTTTTTTTAGATTCTATATTGTTTATTTCTGCTCTGACCTTTATTATTTCTCTTCTTCTGCTGAGTTTGGGGTGTCTTTGCTGTTCTGCTTCTGTTTCCTTTAGGTGTGCTGTTAGATTTTGTAGTTGGTATTTTTCTTGTTTCTTGAGATAGGCCTGGATTGCAATGTATTTTCCTCTCAGGACTGCCTTCGCTGCATTCCAAAGCATTTGGATTGTTGTGTTTTCATTTTCATTTGTTTCCATATATTTTTTAATTTCTTCTCTAATTGCCTGGTTGACCCATTTATTATTTAGTAGGGTGTTCTTTAAACTCCATGCTTTTGGAGGTTTTCCAGACATTTTCCTGTGGTTGATTTCAAGCTTCATAGCATTGTGGTCTGAAAGTGTGCATGGTATGATCTCAATTCTTGTATACTTATGAAGGGCTGTTTTGTGACCCAGTATGTGATCCATCTTGGAGAATGTTCCATGTGCACTGGAGAAGAAATATATTCTGTTGCTTTGGGATGCAGAGTTCTAAATAGATCTGTCAAGTCCATCTGATCCAATGTATCATTCAGGGCCCTTATTTCTTTATTAATCCTGTGTCTAGATGATCTATCCATTGTTGTAAGTGGAGTATTAAAGTCCCCTGCAATTACCACATTCTTGTCAATAAGGTTGTGTATGTTGTGATTAGTTGTTTTATGTATTTGGGGGCTCCCATATTTGGCACATAGACATTTATAATTGTTAGCTCTTCCTGATGGATAGACCCTGTAATTATTATATAATGCCCTTCTTCATCTCTTGTTACAGCCTTTAATTTAAAGTCTAGTTTGTCTGATATAAGTATGGCTACTCCAGCTTTCTTTTGACTTCCAGTAGCATGATAGATAGTTCTCCATCCCCTCACTTTCAATCTGAAGGTGTCCTTAGGTATAAAATGAGTCTCTTTAGACAGCAAATAGATGGGTCTTGTTTTTTATCCATTCTGATACCCCATGTCTTTTGGTTGGAGCATTTAGTCCATTTACATTCAGTGTTATTATTGAAAGATATGGGTTTAGAGTCATTGTGATGTCTGTAGGTTTCATGCTTGTAGTGATGTCTCTGGTACTTTGTGGTCCTTGCAACATTTCACTAACAGAGTCCCCCTTAGGATCTCTTGTAGGGCTGGTTCAGTGGTGAAATTCCTTCAGTTTTTGTTTGTTTGGGAAGACCTTTATCTCTCCTTCTATTCTAAATGACAGACTTGCTGGATAAAGGATTCTTGGCTGCATATTTTTTCTGTTCATCACATTGAAGATTTGCGGCCATCCCTTTCTGGCCTGCCAACTTTCAGTAGATAGGTCTGCCACTAGTCTTATGGGTCTCCCTTTATATGTTAGAGCATGTTTATCCCTAGCTGCTTTCAGAATTTTCTCTTTATCCTTGTATTTTGCCAGTTTCACTATGATATGTCGTGCAGAAGATCGATTCAAGTTACGTCTGAAGGTAGTTCTCTGCGCCTCTTGGATTTCAATGCCTGTTTGCATCCCCAGATCAGGGAAGTTCTCAGCCATGATTTGTTCAAGTACACCTTCAGCCCCTTTCTCTCTCTCTTCCTCTTCTGGAATCCCTATCGTACGGCTATTGTTGGTTTGATTGCATCACTTAGTTCTCTAATTCTCTCGTACTCCTGGATTTTTTTTATCTCGCTTTTTCTCAGCTTCCTCTTTTTCCATAAGTTTATCTTCTAATTCACCTATTCTCTCCTCTGCCTCTTCAATCCGAGCTGTGGTCACCTCCATTTTATTTTGCACCTCATTTATCGCATTTTTTAGCTCCTCCTGACTATTTCTTAGTCCCTTGATCTCTGTAGCAATAGATTCTCTGCTGTTCTCTATGCTTCTTTCAAGCCCAGCGATTAATTTTATGGCTATGATTCTAAATTCTTGTTCCGTTATATTGCTTAAATCATTTTTTATCAATTCGCTAGCTGTCGCTACTTCCTGGAGTTTCTTTTAAGGAGAATTCTTCTGTTTCATCATTTTCGATAGTCCCTGGAGTGGTTCGGAACTGTAGGGCTCTTCCCCTGTGCTGTCTGGAGTAACTTGCATTGGTGGACGGGACTGCAGTCAGACCTGATATCTGCCCCCAGCCCACTGCTGGGGACACAGTCAGACTGGTGTGTATCTTATCTTCCCCTTTCCCAGGGGCAGGACTCACTGTGGAGTGGTGTGGCCCCTGTCTGGGCTACTTGCACACTGTCAGGCTTGTGGTGCTGCTCTTTGATGGGATCTGGCGTATTAGCCAGTGTGGATCTGCAAGGTGCACAGGGGCGGGAGGGGCAGGCTCAGCTCATTCTGCTGTTGGTGGTCCCCTGCGGTAGGGGCCCTGCAGCACAGGGAGGGAGGCAGACCCATTGGAGGGATGGATCCACAGAAGCACAGTGTTGGGAGTTTGCATGGTGCAAGCAACTTTGGTGACAGGAACTGGTTCCCTTGGGATTTCACTTGGGGGATGGGAGAGGGAGATGGCGCTGGCCAGTGCCTTTGTTCCCCCTCCGAGCTGAGCTCTGTCTTCCGGGGCTCAACACCTCTTTCTCCCAGTGTCCTTTTACCCTCCTGCTCTCTGAGCAGAGCTGTTGACTTACAACATTCCAAATGTTAAGTCCTGCTGGATGTCAGAACTCACCCGGTCCAGCCCCTCCACTTTTGCAAGCCAGACTTGGGGATTTCACCTTGCTAGGTGGGCTGCTCCTCCACCACCCTGGCTCCGTCCCACCAGTCCGTGTAGTGCACACCACCTCTCTGCCCTTCCTACCCTCTTCCGTGGGCCTCTTGTCTATGCTTGGCTCCAGAGAGTCTGTTCTGCTAGTCTTCTGGCGGTTTTCTGGGTTGTTTAGGCAGATATGGGTGGAATCTAAGTGATCAAGCAGGACAAGGTTAGCCCAGCGTCCTCCTACGTCGCCATCTTCCTAATGTCTCCTGAATTAAATCTTAAATCAGTAAAGACCTTGTTCATGAAACTCTTATTATCCAGGTGAGTTCTTTTTTTTTTTTTTTTTTTTTTTTGGAAAACAATTTTTTGAATTTACATCCAAGGTAGTTAACATATAGTATAATAATGGTTTCAGGAGTAGAATTTAGTGATCCATCACTTACATATAGCACCCAGTGCTCATCCCAACAAATGCCCTCCTTAATGCTCATCACCTATTTAGCCCATCCCCCCCCAACCCAACACCCCTCAGTTTGTTCTCTGTCTTTAAAAGTCTCTTATGGTTTGCCTCCCTCTTTGTTTTTATCTTATTTTTCTTTCTTTCCCCCCTATATTCATCTGTTTTGTTTCTTTAATTCCACATATAAGTGAAATCAGATGGTGTTTGTCTATCTCTGACTGGCTTATTTTCCTTATTATAATACAATCTAGTTCCATCCACATTGTTGCAAATGGAAAGATTTCATTTGTTTTTGACTGCCGAGTAATATTCCATTATATACATATATACCACATCTTCTTTATCCATTCTTCAGTCAGTGGGCATTTAGACTCTCTCCATTCTTTGGCTATTGTTGATAGTAGTGCAGTAAATCTTGCAGTGCATGTGCCCTTTGATTCAGCATTTTTGTATCCTTTGAATAAATACCTAGTAGTACAATTGTTGGGTTGTAGGGTAGCTCTATTTTTAATTTTTTGAGGAATCTTCATACTGTTTTCCCAAGTGGCTGTACCAGTTTGCATTCCTACCAACAGTGAAAAAGTGTTCCTCTTCTCTACTTCTCCCCTTCTTGTTTCCTGAGTTGTTAATTTTAACCATTCTGATGGGTGTGAGGTGTTATCTCACTGTGGTTTTGATTTGTTTTTCTCTGTGATATTGAGCATCTTTTTATGTGTCTGTTAGCCATCTGGATATTTTCTTTGGAAAAGTGTCTATTCATGTCTTTTGCCCATTTCTTCACTAGATTATTTTTATATTTGGGTGTTGAGTTTGGTAAGTTCTTTATAGATCATGGTACTAACCCTTTATCCAATATGTCATTTGCAAATATATTTTCCCATTTTGTTAGTTGCCTTTTAGTTTTGTTGATTGTTTCCTTTTCTGTACAGAAGTTTTTTGATCTTGACGAGGTCTCAAAAGTTCATTTTTGCTTTTGTTTCCCTTGCCTCCAGAGACATGACTAGTAAGAAGTTGCTGTGGCTGAGGTCAAAGAGGTTGTTCCTGTTTTCTCCTCTTGAATTTTGATGGTTTCCTGTCTTACATTTAGGTCTTTCATCCATTTTGAGTTTATTTTTGTGTATGGTGTAAGAAAGTGGTCCAGGTTCATTCTTTTGCATGCTGCTTTTTCAACACTATATGCTGAAGAGATTGTCTTTTTTTCCATTGGATATTCTTTTCTGCTTTGAAGATTAGTTGGCCATACATTTGTGGGTCCATTTCTGGGTTCTCTATTGTGGTCCATTGATCTTTGTGTCTGCTTTTCTTTCAGGGCCATACTATCTTGATGGTTACAGCTTGAAGTCTGGAGTTGTGATGGCTCCAACTTTGATGACTTTTTCAACATTATTTTAGCTATTTGGGGTCTTTTATGGTTCCATACAAATTTAAGAATTGATTGTTCTAGCTCTGTGAAGAATGCTAGTTTTATTTTGATAGGGATTGCATTGAATATAGATTGCTTTAGGTGGTATCAGCATTTTAAAAACATTTGTTCTTCCAACCCATGAGCATGAAATGTTTTTCCATTTTTTTGTGTGTCTTTTTCAATTTCTTTCATAAGCTTTCTATAGTTTTCAGTGTATAGATTTTTCATCTCTTTGGTTAGGTTTATTGCTAGGAATTTTATGGTTTTTGGTGCAATTGTAAATGGGATCGATTCCTTGCTTTCTTTTCTGCTGCTTCATTATTGGTGTATAGAAATGCAACTGATTTCTGTAAGTTGATTTTATATCCTGCATCTTTGCTGAATTAATGTATCAGTTCTAGAAGTTTTTTCATGGAGTCTTTCAGGTTTTCCACATAGAATATCATCTCATCTATGAGGAATGGAGGTGTGACTTCCTTGCTCATTTGTATTCCTTTCTTTTGTTGTCTGGTTGCTAAGACTAGAACTTCCAACACTATGTTGGACACCAGTGGTGAGGGTGGACATCCCCATAGTGTTCCTGACCTTAGGAGGAAAGCTCTCAGTTTTTCCCCATTGAGGATGATATTAGTTGTGGGTGTTTTGTATATGGCCTTTATGATCTTGAGGTATGTTCCTTCTATTCCTACTTTGTTGAGGGTTTATCAAGAAAGGATGCTGTATTTTGTCAAATGCTTTTTCTGCATCTATTGAAGGATCATGTGCTTCTTATCCTTTCTTTTATTAATGTGATGTATCACATTGATTGTTTTGTTGTTATTGAACTAGCCCTACATCCTAGGAATAAATCCCACTTGTTGTGGTGAATAATTCTTTTAATATGTTGTTGGATTCTGTTTGCTAGTATCTTGTTGAGAATTTTTATATTCATGTTTGTCAGGGAATTTGGTCTGTAATTCTCCTTCTTGGTGAGGTCTTTGGTTTTGGACTCAAGGTAATACTGCCCTCAAAGAATGAGGTTGGAAGTTTTCCTTCCGTTTTGATTTTTTGAGATAGCTTCAAAAAAGTAGGTGTTAACTTTTTAAATGTTTGATAGAATTCCCCTGGGAAGCCATCTGGCTCTGACTCTTGTTTGTTGGGAGATTTTTGATTACTGATTCAATTTTACTGGCTATAGGTCTGTTCAAACTTTCTATTTCTTCCTGTTTCAGTTTTGGTAGTTTATATGTTTCTAGGAATGTATACATTTCTTCCAGATTGTCCAATTTGTTGGAATATAATTGCTCATAATATTCTCTTATTATTGTTTATATTTCTGCACTGTTGGTTGTGATCTCTGCTCTTTCATTTGTGTTTTATTATTTATTTATTTATCATTTTTCTTTGTAATAAATCTGGCTAAAGGTTTATCAATTTTGTTAATTCTTTCAAAGAACCAGCTCCTAGTTTCATTGATCTGTTCTGTTTTTTTTAATTTTGATAGCATTGATTTCTGCTCTGATCTTTTTTATTTTCCTTCCTTTGCTGATTTGGGGCTTTATTTATTGTTCTTTTTCCAGAACCTTTAGGTGTAAAGGTATGTTGTGTATTTGAGACATTTCTTCCTTCTTTAGGAAGGCCTCGATTGCCAGAACTTATAACTGCCCTTCTACCTCCCAAAGGTTTTGGGCTGTTGTGTTTTCATTTTCAGAGGCTTCCATGTACTTTAAAATTTCTTTTTTAATTTTTTGGTTAACTCATTCATTCTCTAGTAGGGTGGCTTTAATCTCCAAGTATTTGTGGTCTTTCCAAACTTTTCCTGTGGTTCATTTCAAGTTTCCTAGCATTGTGTTCAGAAAATATGCATGGTATGATACTGATCTTTTGGTACTTGTTGAAGGCTGATTTGTGACCCAGTATGTGATCTGTTCTAGAGAATGTTCCATGTGCACTTGAAAAGAATGTGTATTCTGCCTCTTTAGGATGAAATGTTCAGAATATATCTGTTAAGTTCATCTGGTCCAGTGTGTCATTCAAAGCCATTGTTTTCTTGTTGATTTTCTGCTCAGATGATCTATCCATTGTTGTAAGTTGAGTGTTAAAAATCCCCTACTATTATGGTATTATCAATGAGTTTCTTTATTCTTGTGATTAATTGATTTATATATTTGTGTGTTTTCCAGTTGGGAGCATAAATATTTACAATTGTTAGATCTTCTTGGTGGATATATCCCTTAATTATGATATAATGCCTTTCTTCATCTATTGTTACAGTCTTGGTTTTAAAGTCTAGTTTTTCTGTTGTAAGTATGGCTACTCTGGCTATCTTTTGCCTCCAGTAGCATGATAGATGGTTCTCTATCCCCTTACTTTCAGTCTGCAGTTGTCTTCAGGTCTAAAATGAGTCTCTTGTAGGTAGCATTTGGACGGGTCATTTTTTTTTTTTTTTATCCATTCTTATACTCTATGTCTTTGATTGGAGCATTTAGTCCATTTACATTTAGATTTAGAGTAATTATTGAAAGATATTAATTTAGTGCCATTATATTGCCTGTAGAGTTGTTTCTGGTGATATTCTTTAGTCCTTTCTAGTCTTTGTTGCTTTTGGTCTTTTTGTTTTGTTTTGTTTTCCTCCCAATTAGAAAGCGCCCTTACCATTTCTTGAAGAACTGGTTTAGCGGTCACAAACTCCTTTAGTTTTGTTTGTCTGGGAAGCTCTTTATATCTCCTTCTATTTTGAATGATAGTTTTGCTGGATAAAGAATTCTTGGCTGCATATTTTTCTGATTCAGCACGTTGGATATATACAGCCACTCCTTTCTGTCCTGCCAAGTTTCTGTGGATAGGTCTGCTATGAATCTGATTTGTCTTTCCTTGTTGGGTAAGGACTTTTTTTTCCCCTTGATGCTTTCTTGATTCTTTCCTTGTCTGTGTATTTGTGAATTTGACTATGATATGCCTTGGTGATGGTTGTTTTTTTGTTGAATCTAATGGGATTTCTCTGTACTTCTTGGATTTTGATGTTTGTGTCCTTCCGCAGATTAGGAAAATTTTGAACTACAATTTGCTCACATGAACCTGCCCATGTTTCTCTCTCTTCATATTCTGGGACTTCTATGATATGAATGTTATTCCTCTTTTATAAGTAACTGAGTTCTCTAAGTCTTATATTGTGATTTTTTGGCTTTGTTTCCTTCTTTGTGTGTATGTGTGTGTGTGTGTGTGTGCTTCATTATTTTCCATAATTTTATCTTCTGTACCACTGATTCACTACTCTGCTTCGTCCATCCTTGTCTTCATGGCATTCATTTCAGATTGTAGCTTGGTTATAGCATTTTTAATTTTGGCCTGATTAACTTTTAGTTCTTTAATCTCTGCAGAAAGTGATTCTCTGGTGTCTTCTATCCAATATGTAAGTTATCCATCTATTAATTATCTTTTCTTTTAAGAATAAATGCCATTTTTCTTGTTCATTTTGTTCCATGAAATGTTTAGTTGCATCATAGACCTATGTTGAAGAGTCTCTAGATTCCATCACTTTCTTCCAAATAGCATTGATATTTTAATTTTAACAGGAAACTAAGTTGATTAGACTACAACTGCCAACTGTGCCTGTGAGGCAACAAATTCAAATCCCAGTTCAGTTCTTTTATTCTTTCTGGCTGATTATAGTCTGTCCCTCCCACCCTCCATCCACATGGTTCATGGGTGGCCAGAGATTTTAGAACAGTTTATATAGAGACTTTGAGCTGCCCGTCTCCCATGCCCCAGATTTCTCATTTTGTTTCCTCTCTTACTTTCCAATAGTCATTATTTCCTTGAACTCTGTCCTCTAGTTCTTCAAGATAGGAAAACTGTAAATTTTTTATTAGAGTTTTAGCCAACCTGCTTAGGCTGCCTACAAACTAAAAAGAAAAAAAAAACATTAAAATGGGATACACATCACATGAATCCCTTCTTGAAGGCATCAACTTACCTTCCGAATCTGCCTTGATTTGTTCATTCTTTAGAGCCTTCAGGTAGTTGCTTTTTACATTTTTTCCCAGAATTTATAGTTACCTGCAGAAGGGTCATTCTAGTACAAGTGTGCTTGCTTACATCATATAAGGAACTCCAGGTAGATTTAGTTTTACTTTTTTTAAGTTTATTTCTTTTGAAATGGGAGGGGCTGGGACAGGGGGAGAGAATAAATCCCAGGCAGGTTCCATGCTGTCATTGCAGTGCCCAACACCAAGGTCAATCCCACGACCATGAGATCACAACCTGAACTGATACCAACAGTCAGTTCTTTAACCAACTGAGCCATACAGGCACCCCAGGTTTATTTTTTTCCAGATTTATTTAAAAAAATTTTTTTTCAACGTTTATTTATTTTTGGGACAGAGAGAGACAGAGCATGAACGGGGGAGGGGCAGAGAGAGAGGGAGACACAGGATTGGAAACAGTCTCCAGGCTCTGAGCCATCAGCCCAGAGCCCGACGCGGGGCTTGAACTCACGGACCGCGAGATCGTGACCTGGCTGAAGTCGGACGCTTAACCGACTGCGCCACCCAGGCGCCTCCAGATTTATTTTTAATAACATTTTAGGCACATCATTTCAGGCACACAACTGTAAACTGACCCCTACTTCCAATTTTTGCCAAAGAATATCTTGAGACATCTGACTCTTAGGAGAAAGATTTAGGGACATTCTTATTGACTCTTCAAGTTCCACATCTGTATTAAATCTAATAACAAATAAGTTGGAATTAGCAGAAAGTACATAAAAGCAGCTATTATAATTATGTTCATAAGGTATAAGAATATATGCTCTTAATGAATGGAGAGATTATAAATCTCAGAAAAGGTAATGAGACTATAAACATAAATCTAATTCAGACTCCAGAAATGAAAAATATAATATCTGACATAAAAAAATTCACAGGGTGGGCTTGACAGCAAAATGAAGATGACAGAGGAAAGAGTCAACAACAACAAAAAAGAGTTCTATCTAACAAACCAATAGAACCTCTCTGACCTCAGCCGTAGCAATCTCTTACTTGACACATCCCCAAAGGCAAGGGAATTAAAAGCAAAAATGAACTACTGGGACCTTATGAAGATAAAAAGCTTTTGCACAGCAAAGGAAACAACCAACGAAACTAAAAGACAACCAACGGAATGGGAAAAGATATTTGCAAATGACATATCAGACAAAGGGCTTGTATCCAAAATCTATAAAGAACTCACCAAACTCCACACCCGAAAAACAAATAGCCCAGTGAAGAAATGGGCAGAAAACATGAATAGACACTTCTCTAAAGAAGACATCCAGATGGCCAACAGGCACATGAAAAGTTGCTCAATGTCGCTCCTCATCAGGGAAATACAAATCAAAACCACACTCAGATATCACCTCACGCCAGTCAGAGTGGCCAAAATGAACAAATCAGGAGACTATAGATGCTGGAGAGGATGTGGAGAAATAGGAACCCTCTTGCACTGTTGGTGGGAATGCAAATTGGTGCAGCCACTCTGGAAAACAGTGTGGAGGTTCCTCAGAAAATTAAAAATAGACCTACCCTATGACCCAGCAATAGCACTGCTAGGAATTTATCCAAGGGATACAGGAGTGCTGATGCATAGGGGCACTTGTACCCCAATGTTTATAGCAGCACTCTCAATAATAGCCAAATTATGGAAAGAGCCTCAATGTCCATCAACTGATGAATGGATAAAGAAATTGTGGTTTATATACACAATGGAATACTACGTGGCAATGAGAAAGAATGAAATATGGCCCTTTGTAGCAATGTGGATGGAACTGCAGAGTGTTATGTTAAGTGAAATAAGCCATGCAGAGAAAGACAGATACCATATGTTTTCACTCTTATGTGGATTCTGAGAAACTTAACAGGAACCCATGGGGGAGGGGAAGGAAAAAAAAAAAGAGGTTAGAGTGGAAGACAGCCAAAGCATAAGAGACTCTTAAAAACTGAGAAAAACTGAGGGTTGATGGGGGGTGGGAGGGAGGGGAGGGTGGGTGATGGGTATTGAGGAGGGCACGTTTGGGATGAGCACTGGGTGTTGTATGGAAACCAATTTGACAATAAATTTCATATATTGAAAAAAAAATAACAAGCCAATAGATAAATTAAAATGGAATTCTAAAAAAGTTCAAATAAGCCAAAATAGGCAAATAAAGGAAAACAAAGAAAAAAAGAGGGACAAAAAAAAAAAAAAAACAAGCTTAAAAAGACAGAAGTCCAACAGAATCAATAATTACATTAAATATTAATAAACTAATATCCCAATTAAAAAGACAGAGATACTTAGAATATATAAACAAGCAAGACCCAATGACATGCTTTCTAGGAGAGACAAAGTACAAAGACACAGTTAATTTTAAGGAAATGGAGATCAGAGTGCTGTACTAATATATAAAATTAGACTTTAAGATGAATAGTATTACCAGACATAGAAAGGGAAATATCATAGATATAAAGGGATTAATTCATTAAGAAGACATAAAAATTATATACAGAACTTCAGAATACATGAAGCAGGCTTAACAGAATTGAAGGGAGAAGAAAACTTCACAAATCAGACTAGATTTTACTATTCTTCTCTAAGCAATTCTTAAAAGAAGTAAACAACAAAGAAAAGGTTTAGATGACCTGAACAACACTATTACCCATTTTGATCTAACTGATATTTATAGAACATTACAACAAAAATGAAGAATAGTCCTTCTTTCAAGTGCACACGCTATGTTTAAAGAGATCTATTTGGGGCCATAAAATATATCAAAAATTTTTAAATGTTGAAATCATATGAAATGTGCTCTCTGAATATAATGGAATTATACTAGACATCAGTAGCAAAAATCTATATCTATATGTCTATATCTATCATATATATATATGTTTAATCTGTCTATGATATATATATCATAGATATATATCATAGATATATACATATATATGATATAGATATATATGAGATATATATATGAGATATATATATCTCAAAGCCAAAATATTTGGAAATTAAATAACATGCTTTTAAGTAATTCATGGGAAATATTTTGAACTGAATTCCAATGAAAATATCACATATCAAGTTTTGTGGGATGCAGCTAATTAGTGTCTAGCATAGAACTTACAGTTTTTAATACTTATATCTAAAATTAGTCATCTAACTTGCCACCATAAGAAGCTAGATTTAAAAAGAGCAAATCCTTTGGCACCTAGGTGGCTCAGTCGGTTAAGTGTCTGACTTCAGCTCAGGTCATGATCTCACAGTTCATGAGTTTGAGCCCCATGTTGGGCTCTGTGCTGACATCCCAGGGCCTGGAGCCTGCTTTGGATTCTATGTCTCCCTCTACCTCTCTGCTTCTACCCTGCTCATGCTTTGTCTCTCTCTCCTTCAAAAATAAATAAATAAACAAACAAACAAACAAATCAGATCTCATCTGTGTTTCCTTTTCTTGCTGCTTTCCAGCTACACAGTCTTTTCCAGACTTCATGGTCTGTGAGACAGGTCTAGTCAATGAGATGTTAGCAGAAGGGATATGTGTTTCCTGTTGTAGAGTCATGTCCAAAATTTTTTGCAAGTGACCTTCTATGCTCTACCCCAATCTACTGTCTGGATATTGATGTTTTGGTGATTCAGAAGACTATGTTTTGAATATGGCAGAGATTCTATCAGTATGGATGACTATGATAATCAAACTTCTATTATCTCTGATCTGGAGCTCCCGTTCTGACCTTTGCTAAAGTGAAAGACAAACTTAAGCCATTGTCAAGTCTGCGAGCCACTAGCTACATGTATCTTATAATTATTTCAGATTTGGCTAGTGTAACCCAGGAGGTGAATTTTTAATTTTAGCACATTTAATTTTAATTTCCCTATGTGTTTCATGACAACCATATTATCACAGTTCTAGTAGCACTTGGCTACATTTCCTTTTTTGTTTGAAGAAAATTTGGACTATGTTTTTGCCATCAGGACAAGAGCCTATATTTTATACATGGCATAGAATGTCCTTATTGATGTGCCCTCCATGAACTTCCCCAACATCCCATTTGACCATGCTTCACCTCACACATAGTGCCGCATTCACTACCAAATTAGTAACACTGTTGTTCTAACCCATGCCTTCCTCTCTGCTCTTCTGCCTGACATGCTTTTCTCTTTCATGGCCATTGGCAAATGGCCTCTCATCTTTCATAATTTAGAGCTCATGTCACCTCCCCTATGAACACTTTTCTGACACATTCCAGGATGAATTGCTCATTTTCTTCCTTGTGTCACATTGCAACCTTCTAGATTTCTATTTTTCACCTACAACACTTTATTGCATTTATCAGTTATTGTGTTTCTCTCTTCTATTATTAGACTGTAAACTTTTGAGAATGGAGTATGTCTACTTAATATTTGTTTCCTTAGCATTTAGGACAGCATCATTTATAAAAATATAAATCATAATAAATGACACATGGATAGGAAATTTGGGAGACAGAATTCCATAATCATCTACTATTCAGTTGTCTTGATTTGCATTAGCTCACAGGAAGTTAAGAATTGATTAAGGCTGGCCTGGTGTCTTCTACCTTGTATTTATATTCAGAAGGATCTGCTTCTGATATTTTGCCCTCAGTGAGCACATAATCAAGTTTAGAGAATGGAACTACAACTGCACATTCCATTTCTTTCGTGTTAATCTCAGACTACAAGCCACAAAATGTTTGTTGTGAAAACCTGCTGATTTAGGTAAGAGTCTCTGATGTGACTAAAATGAATACTGGAAATTATCATACCAGATTCTGACATACATGGCATATGGTCAATATGTTGGATTGGGTCAGTTTTACTGATAGATTTCATCTTGTTGCTACCAAATGATCATAATGAAAACAACACATTTTGAAGTTTATACAAAGACTTGAAGTAAAAATCTTGGATATTTCAATAATATTTCCCATGTGTTGGTGTGATGGTATATCTTAAAAAAATGGATATCTTCATTGTATTCTTCTTTATTTAATAAATTTGAAGAATAACTCAAACCCTTACCCTTTCCTGTTATTTCTATTTATTTCCATAGGTATGCACTTCCACCTGAGATAATTTCTTGTATGCAAATCAACTGGCAATTAATTCAGGTTTTGTTGTTTGTCTTCCTTTCAACTTTTGTTCATTTTTACATTTTTTTTGTCTTTGCCTTTATTTTTGAAGGCTATTTCATGGTATAAACTTCCACGTTGGCAGCTCTTTTACTTTCAGCTCCTTAAAGAAACTTTCATAGTTTCTATTCAAATGTCTATTATCACTTTTATTGTTCCTTTGAAGGTAATATGTTTTCCCCCTGCTGATTTGATTTGCTGTTTCATTGGTGAATTAAAGTATTCTGACTATATCATGCCTATGTTATTTTTAATTATTTATTTTTTTAAAAATTCTGCATGGAGTTTGTTGAATATCTTGAATTTGTTGTTGTCTTTCATCAGAGTTGGAGAATTTTCAGCCAACTTTCATTTGAATGTGGCATTTTCTCCTCTTCTTCTGGGACTCCAATTACACACGTGTTAGACCTTTTGAGTATTTCTCCCATGTATCTCATGCATTCTTCTGGTTCATTTCTTCAGTTTGGGTTTTTTTTTAGTGAACAGTTTCTTAATTCACCAATCCTGTGGCACACTGTTTTCAGTCCTCTCTTTAATTACCTAATGAAGTTTTAAATTATTATATGTTTTAGATCTTCAATGCTAATGTGAATCATTTTCTCTGATACACCATTGAAATATTTTAACTTTTCATCCTTTTGCCCATCTTTTCTTTTTATATTGTTAAACATATTAATCACAGTTATTTGAAGATCTTGTCTGCTAATTCTAATATCTGTAATTCCTCTGAGTCTCTCTCCCATTGATTGCTTTCTCTCTTGATTAATATTTACAGTTTCCTCCTCCTTCACTTACCTGGTAATTTTTTATTTTAACTTCTGAACTTTGTGGGTGATAAACTATAGAGTGTCTAGATTATGTTATCATTTCCTAAAGAGAGTTATGCTTTGTTTTGTTAAGCATTTTAATAATTGGGTGTTACTTTGATTCTGCTGAAGGTTGTTTCAGGCTTGATCAGGTTGGAGCTATTGCATGTGTGCTCTTATTCTTAAAGAGTAGCCCTTACTCTTTTTTTTCAACTTTATTAAGATATAATTGACATATAACATTATGCAAGTTTAAGGTGCATAACCTGTTGACTAGATACACATATATTGCAAAATGATTATCACCCTAGCATTAGCTAACACCTTCATCACACCATATAATTACTATTTCTCTTTTTGGGATGAGGACATTTAAGATTTACTCTCATAGCAACTTTTAAGTATGTAATAGAGTATTGTTAACTATAATCACAATGCTATACATTAGATCCCCAGAACTTATTTGTCCTTTAACTGTAAGCTTGTACCGTTTGACAAACACCTCTCCATTTTCCCTACCTGGTAATTCCTGGTAACCATTTTTTCTACTCTCTGTTTCTATGAGTTCAGCTTTTTTAGAGTCCACATACAAGTGACATCATACAGTATTTGTCTTTCTCTCTCTGACCTATTTCACTTGGCATAATGTCCTCAAGTTTCATCTGTGTGGTTCTAAACAGCAGGGTATCCTTCTTTCTCATGGCTGAATAATATTCAGTTGTATATATTTACACTACATTTTCCTTATCCACTCACCCATTGAGGGACACTCAAGTAGCTTCCATATCTTGGCTATTATGAATGGTGCTGCAATGAATATGGAAATTCAGAAAGAGCTTTGAGATCCTGTTTTCATTTCTTTTGGATATATATTCAGAAGTGGAATTGCTAGATCATATATATAGTAGTTCTATTTTTAATCTTTTGAGGAACCCCCATGCTGTTTTCTATAGTGGCTGTACCAATTCAAATTTCTACCAAAAATGTACAAGGATTATCTTTTCTCCACATCTTCTTCAACACTACTTCTTCTTCTTCTTCTTCTTCTTCTTCTTCTTCTTCTTCTTCTTCTTCTTCTTGTTATCTCTTATCTTTTTGGTGGTTACTATTCTAAGAGTTGTGAGGTGATATCTCATTGTGGTTTTGATTTTAGTTTCCCTGATGACTAGTAAGCACCTTTTCATCTACCTATTGGCCACTTGTATATCTTCTTTGGGAAAATGTCTATTTAGTTCTCTGTTCAATTTTAGATCAGATTTTCTTTCTTTCTTTTTTTTTTTTTTTTTTTTGCTGTTGAGTTGTATAAATTCCTTATATATTTGGATATTAAACCCTTACCAGATATATGATTTACAAATATTTTCTCCCATTCTATTGTTTGCCTTTTCATTTTGTTGATTGTTTCTTTGGCTGTGTAGAAGCCTTTTAGTTTGATGTAGCCTCACTTATTAATTTTTGCTTTTTGTTGCTTGTGCTTTTGGTGTCAGCCAAAAAATTATTGCCAAGACTAATGTCAAAGATTTTTCTCCTATGTTTTCTTCTAGGAATATTATGATTCTGTGTCTTCTGTTTAAGTCTTTAATGCATTTTGAGTTGATTTTTGTGAGTCGTGTATGATAGGGGTCCACTTGCATTCTTCTGAATCTGATTAACCAGTTTCCCATCACTGTTTATTGAAGAGACGATCCTTTCCTCATTGAGTATCCTTGGCTCCCTTGTCAAATATTAGTTGACCACATATATGTAGGTGTATTTCTGGGCTCTTGATTTTGTTCCATATGTCTCTGTATCTATTTTTATGCCAGTATCATATTGTTTTGATTATTATGCCTGTATAGTATAGTGTTTTTTTTAAATTTTTTTTCAATGTTTTTTATTTATTTTTGGGACAGAGAGAGACAGAGCATGAACGGGGGAGGGGCAGAGAGAGAGGGAGACACAGAATCGGAAACAGGCTCCAGGCTCCGAGCCATCAGCCCAGAGCCTGACGCGGGGCTCGAACTCACGGACCGCGAGATCGTGACCTGGCTGAAGTCGGACGCTTAACCGACTGCGCCACCCAGGCGCCCCTAGTATAGTTTTTAGTGAGGAAGTATGATGCCTCCAGCTTTGTTCTTCATTCTCAGAATTGATTTGGCTATTTGGCATCTTTGTGGTTCCATACACATTTTAGGAATTTTTTTCTGTTTCTGTGAAAAATACCTTTGGAATATGAAATAAAATATGCAAAAAAGGAATAAAAAATTCCAGTTTATAATGGAATAAAAAAACAATAAAATAAATTTAAGAATTTAACCAAGGAGGTGAATGATCTCTGCACTGAAAATTATAAGACTATGATGAAAGAGATTGAGGAAGACAAATAAATGGAAAGACCAATGTCTTATATTATAAGAATTAATATTATTAAAATGTCCATACTACCCACATCTATATTTATATTCAATGCAATCCTGATCAAAATTCCAATGGTATTTTTTATAGAGTAGCCTTTATTCCTAGTACATGGTCATTACTCCTAGAACATGGTTCTTCCATGGTCTCACTTGAAAGAAAGCCTGAGATGTTTTCAAAGGTCTCTTTACTCAATTGGGCCTGAAATCCAACATCTTCTCAACACTCTACAGCTTCTGAAATTTCTGCAGACCTCTCCAGCATCCCAGTAGTTTTCCTATGATAGGCTTTTGGGATACTTGTCTTATAAACATGCAATTTAGGAATTAATCAAGAGTCCTAGGAAGAATGTTTATACTGATTTTGGTGCTCCTTACCTGTGGATCCTTTCTATGTAATAACCTATTTCCAAATCCCTGTGTATTGGCAGCCTCAGACTTCAATCTTTGTTTATGTAGCCCAGCAAGATTGCCCCTCTTGTTGGGCTTTACTTCTCTGTGCCATGGTTTAGATAGTGTCCTCAGGGAGAAAGTGAAGATAAATGTGGTACTCACCTTCATGCTTCCCTTCTTTCAATGACCAGAGTCCTGTGTTGATCATTAAACAATGTCTAATAACAGTTACTTTATGTATTTTGTCCACATTTTATAGTTGCTTTTGGTAGATGGTAGGTTTGATACCAAATCCTTAAGGCCCTACCAATCAATATCCCTTGTTTCCATGGCCATTCCTTGCTTATGCCAAGGTCTCATATTTTCCTTCTTGTTTAGTAACCTTTTCCCCATTCTTCTTAAGACTTAATTTCTTTCTCTCAAGAGCAAAAGAATTCTACCAACTTTTCTATGAATCAGTAACCTTAGACAAGTTTCTTACCCTTCCTGACTCTAACTTTATTCATCTAAAAATGGGCACAATAGGTAATGTTTTTCATAATGTGTTCCACATACCACCTATATCAGAGTTATCTGGTGAAGACTGTTAAAAATATAGGTCCCTAGGATCCTTTAAAATCTTCTGAGACAGAATCATGGCTGAATCAACCCTGGGTATTTGTCTTTTTACCAAGTTGTATGGATGATCCTTATGTAGACTAAAGTTTGAGAACACCATAATAAGGCTATTACAAAGGTTAAATTAGTCATATTTCATGAAACACTTGAAACATAGTGCTTAATAAATACTAATTGTCATCTCACTATCTTTTACCCATACAATTTAGAAAAAAATATTTTAAATAGATGTGCCATAATTTGAAATATTTTGAAACTATTAATAGAATAAAATTATATATATTCAAATTATTACTGATATTAACTAAAGTACTCCATGACCCAGCATTTTTTGATTATCTGTTGAAACACTCAATAAAAGAAAGTTCATCTCTAAACTTTATGTGAAATATAGAACTGAAAAGTATTTCTATAGTCAGAATCTGTCAAAATATTTCAGCCTTGTGAAATATTTTCTTCCCCAGGAAATCTTAAAGGGAAACTAAAATTCATCAGGAATATACACAATGTATGAATAAAGGGAGCCAAATAAACTGCTGTTCTGACTTGTGTTCTATTAAAGTGAATTCTAGTAAAGGAAGAAAATATCAGAAACTGAAAGAATACAGTGAAGTCCAACTTCACAGTTCTGCACAGAGCTAATTGTCTTAATTGTTGTAAGTGATTTAGAGGTCCTTAACATTCATTAAAGTAAAATAAAAATGAATAACCCCCTAAGTAATATCCTCCTTGGCTTAATGACACACAGAATCAATTGTGTGCAGCATTTAACATGCATTTTTAGAAAATTGGCTTCCTTTTTAGAAATGGCATCCAAGACATAGCTGCAAGGCATTCACCATCAATTACCTGATTATTTCTGTTTTAGTTATAACAGAATTCTCACTGGAAATAGATTATACTATTGAGGTATAATTAATCTTGCATCTCCTGCCCCAGTATAAGTTTAGAGTCAGTTGAGAAAATTTGGTAGGAACAAGATGGACAGTGATCAAATTTCTAGAGACATATTTTTAGTAAACATAGTTTACAAAAGGTTACTTGGATCTATGGCCACAACTGGGCTTTCTACTACCTTTATCCCAACTGGAACAACATAGTCAAAGGGAAATTTGGATCTGCCAAGTAGGTTCACTTGCCCAGAATTGTTGCCACATACCTGTTGAGCCTGTTAGTGTTGACTGAGAGAGACAGGCCTACAGACATGCATCTAGCAGAAATTTTTTGGTCCTGACCTATGTGTACTCATTTCAAAGACGTAGGAGCAGAGCACTATTAACTCCTCATGGGCAGGGATATGAAGAAAGAAAATGAGACAGCACTTGGGTCATGCATGTTTGGTTCATTTAAAAAATTTTATGGCAAGAATTTTTACTTTAGGATCAAAGTAGGAAGTTGGGTTGTAACAATAATAATTTATAATACTTAGAATTAGATGTGAAGTTTCTTTTTTAGGATAGAATACTATACTTCCTTGTTTACCTCCCTGATTTCCATAGATCTGTCCTTTCTAATGCCTAGCAGAATTCAAAATTCTAAGAGAACTTAGAATAAATTAATAATGACCAAATGGTATCATCAACATACACAAATGCTAATGCCTATATTATTTATATCCCATATTTGGACAAGATTTAAATAAACATACATTTTATTTCTAATGCCCTATTTTATGTACTATGTATTACATGTAAAACCCAGATGTGAGCTTATCTTTGAGTCTCAAATGAAGTTTGTTTAAACCCCACCTAATTGCACAATAGCAGAGACTCTGCACATGTGTATATATGATCGGGTGGTGATGTTGGGGGAGTTATGTCTGCATCATCCTGGTCTCCTCTGGTACTGATATCTTGTTTCTGATCAATCAGTTTAGTGTATGGATTGTTGTCTCCATTCCATAATATACGCATTGAATGCATCTTCTTTATCCCATTTCCACCAAAACTGTGAAAATTAAAACATTCTCACGTGGTATTTGGGTGGCTTCAATGGATGTTGTGCTGAAAGTTTGTGAAGATGGAGATGATTTATATAGTCATAAAAATAAACTAAGTTGCAAATTTGCTCTCCTTTACAAAACTTGTTACCATCAACATCATCTCATTTTCCTTTCCCTTTTCTCTCTTTCCAGTGTCCTTAGGAATAAACTCTACCCACCTCCTTCCCCAAACTATTTCTACTTATTCATGCAGTTTTCTCCAGCTCTTATTCTAAAACTCATCTTCAGGTCTTCAAAATCAAAGCCATGTACTACCTCCTTGTGGTCTTATTTCTCTGAGCCAGTATAAGGATATGAGAGTAGGGGGACCACAAAGATTTATGTCCCCAATGATGTGAACTGTACCATAACTAGACAGAAGTAGATTTCATCTGTTTTGGTTTAAATATTAATTATTTTTGAATTTATTATATATAAATTGGATATCTATGACTCTTATAAAAAAAGTTGTTAGTTTATACTTATACAAAATTAGCAATAACTCTATAATTTGGCAAATGTAATCACTAGCCCCTAAAAAGTCTTCATAGGAATATGATTTCTTATCTAGTTGTAATTACATTCCTAGCTTACATTGTTTGATATTGTGTATCAGATGCCTCACCCTTATGGGACAAAGCAACAAAATTTCCATAGCCTACTTTATGATTCTTGACATTTTTACAACTACAACTAGAATTATTTCTTTAAAAAAATTTTTTTGATGTTTATTTATTTTTGAGACAGAGACAGAGCATGAACAGGGGAGGTGCAGAGAGAGAGGGAGTTACAGAATTCGAAGTAGGCTCAAGGCTCTGAGCTGTCATCACAGAGCCTGCTGCGGGGCTTGAACTCACAAGCTGTGAGATCATGACCTAAACTGAAGTTGGATGCTTAACCAACTGAGCCACCCAGGCGCCCTGAATTATATCTTTTTTTAATTGAAGTATAATTGACATACAATATTGTGTTTATTTCAGGTGAATAACACTGTGATTTGATATTTACATACATTATTTAATGGTTACCATAAGAAGTCTAGTTACCATCTGTCACTGTACAAAGTTGTTACAATATTATTGACTATATTTTTTGTGATGTACATTACATCCCCATGTTTTATTTATTTTATAACTATAAGATTGTACCTCTTTGCCTATTTTATTCACCATTTTGTTCCCATCCCTCTAGATATAAATTTGTTTTCTGTACCTATGAACCTGTTTCTGTTTGTTTCTTTTATTTTTTAGATTTCACATATAAGTAAAATCATACAGTGTTTATCTTTCTCTGTCTGATATTTCACTTAGCATTATGCCCTATTGGTCCATCCATTTTGCTGCAAATGGCAAGACTTCATTCATTTTTATGGCTCAGTAATATTTAATTATACACACACACATACACACACACACACACACACACACACATCTTTATCCATTCATCTATCAACAGACATTTAGGTTGTTTCCATGTCTTAGCTATTGCAAATAATGCTGTGATGAACATATGTGTGTATAGGTCTTTTTGAATTAGTGTTTTTGTTTTCTTTGGATAAATACCTAGAAGTGGAATTGGTGGATTGTATGATAGTTCTATTTTTAATTTTGGGGAGAACCTTCATACTGTTTTCCAGAGTGGCAATTTACATGCCTACCCACAGTGTTCCAGAGCTCTCTTTTCTGTACTCCCTCACCCACACTTGTTATGTCTTATCTTTTTGATAACTATAGAATTACTTTTTTTTTTTACATGGAAGTAGTTTTCAGACAGATGTCTATAAGGCAAATAAATTATATGATCTTTTTATAAGAGTAGGTTTTGATCAGGAAGTAGGTGAGCATACTACAAGGACTCCAAATTCTTAAAAGGAAATGATGTCATTGATGAAGAAATGAGCTGAGGAAGAAGTTAGGAGTGATATGCCACATTTCTCCAACCATACAATTTTGCTGAGAGCTGCTTTCATCTAACTTAGAGGCATTTTGGGGATAGGTTGAACTCTAGTCCCTTTACTTCTTGATACTAGATAGTTTTCAAATATAAATCTGTTATATTTTTGCTCAGTTTTAATAAACATGTTCTTTCATTTCTGCATTTTGCAGTTTGATGCAAAATCAATAATTTGGTTGTGGACATAACAAACCACTTGGGAGCTTGGCATAGTAATTTGTTAAAGTACCTAGCAGCTGCCTAGAAACAGCTTCTATGTCTGAGAATGCAGATAGAAGGTTCTTTTCTAATCCTACCATACACTGAATAGAAAAAACATTGTTTCCTTTTGCTTGGGGGAAATATTAGTGCTTTTATAACATACTTGGGCAAGTTTTAACTTCCCAGTTGGTTAGCTACATCCCTTTGTTTTTAATATATATAGAGATTAGATGAGAAAACAAAGAAACAGCTTTGGAAATTTCTACCTGTCAATAAGATTCTAGAAAGAAAATTAATATTTTTCAATCAAATGTTGAGAACTAGTTTAAAAGCTACAAAATAGCAGCTAAAGAATAAGTAGTACAAATGCTTAAAATATAGGGCTATTTTAGAAGTGTTTCTAAAACTCCATTCCCCAAATAGGTGTGATGCTAAGAATCACCTTGATGTTTACTAAATATACAGATTTATGGGTTCTACCCCAGACCTCCTGAATCTGAATCTCCAGTAAAGGGGCCCAGGAATCTGTGTGTTTAACAAGCATTCCAGCTGACTCTTTAAAACAAAACAAAACAAAAAACTTCATTTTTAAGTAATGTCTGCACCCAATGTGTGGCTTGAACTTGCAACCCCTAGATCAAGTGTTGCAGGCCCTACCCATGGAGCCAGCTGGGCGCCCCGTGGCTAATTCTTATTATAAGGTAAATTTTGAACCATGATACTGATAGGTATTCCCCCATACCTAAGCAAACCATTATCACTACTTGGATACGTCATATCCCTAGATTGTTTGGGGAGATAAATCTAGGATATCAGGCTCTACTGAATAAGATTAGTATTAGAGAGAACTTAAAAAAAACACTAGAGTCTAGGAAGGAAAATTATTTCCATATTTTTATTTTTCATCATGTCTATTCTGAAGCATCACTGTTAAATTAATGTATGTCCGTTGCTTCCCCATTACTTTAAAAAAATGTTTACTTATTTTGAGAGAGTACGTGTGTGTGTGTGTGTGTGTATGCACGCGTGCATGTGAGTGGGGGAGAGGCAGAGAAAGAGAGAGGGAGAGAGAATCCCAAGCACGCTCCACGCTGTCAGTGCAGAGCCCATTGTAGGGCTCCATCTCACCGCTGTGAGGTCATGACCTGAGCCGAAATCAAGAGTCAGACACTTGACCAACTGAGCCACCCAGGCACTCCTCCCCATTACTTTCTAAACTCTTTAAAAGTAGACATAATTCTCTAGTCATCTCTGCATCTCCAGCCTTAATGTAAGGTTTGCTACATTTATTAGTCAATAAATGAATGATTTAATAAATACTAAAATTGCTATGTTAAACAGTTTTAATGAGAAAAATCTTTGGTGCATAAGGATAGAATATTCTTGGCATATATTTGATAGAATATTCTTGGCTTATATTCATAAACAGCAAGCACAATCAAGTGAAGGCATTGCAGAATTGAGGCTCAAACTGCAAAAAGAAAGTCACCAGGTGACAGTTTTATGACAGTGGCTCTACACACTTGATTCCATTGCTTAGACAAGTGAAAACTTCCCAGCTGGGTCTTTACTTCAAATTAACCTTAGTCTCCAGCAGCAGGAGCAATTATTTGGACCTACATTTAGAGACAGGAAAAGGAAAGAAATTCTTCTTTTATGCCTCATTAGGCTACAGAATAAGTAACACAATACAAATGTCTCTGAGAGGATTAATGATACAGCTCAAGATAGCTACTATTTGTTCTAATTGGAAATACGATCATCATTTCCTCTGATCTTTGGATCTGGGGATGAGCAAGGATCACAGCTGAACAGTAAGTAAAGAGGCAACTGGAGAGAGATGAAGTCATCCTGAAGTTGGCTATTATCAGTTTATCCAGCACTTCTTCCCAGTTTTACACTTTTCTGGAAGCAGTAGCCACATGGCTGCATGGTGCAATTCTGATATTACTGAATGGTAAACTATTGTCCTAAAGACTATGAGTACTTTGGGCATATTAATAGACTCTTGCAAGAGGCCATTTGGAGATAATGAGAACCTAAGCAGTTGTGTAGACTTTGGGTGAAATTGTTCTTGGCTGATGTGCTCTGATTCCTCAAGAGTCTCCCTATTTAGCAATAGAATTAGAAGAACTTATTTGAGTTGATCCATTATATTTCAGGTATGTGTAAGAAGACTCTAAACACTATACTAATAAAGAATGTCATGTAGAGAAGCAGTTCTAGTTATCTATTAGCTATCTAGTTACTTTTTATCACATCAGCCTGTTACATAGCATAGTGCTTAAGATTACTTCTGGGAGCTGATTGCCTAGGCCCGAAGCTTGGCTTTTCTTCTGGCTGCATAACTCAGAGCAAGTGACTTAACTTCTCTGTGCCTCCATGTTCTCATCTAAAAAATGAGGGTTATGATATTCCCTGATTCACAGAGTAATGTTGAGAGTTAAATGAGTTAATCTATGTGAAGTGGTGAGTTGTCTGATCCATAGAGAATACTTTTCTATTGTTACTTCTTATTAATTCTCTGCACAGCACATAACACAGTAAGATATTTGTCCTGTTTATTTACATTATTTGATTCATTGTTTTCTATATAATGTACTCCACTAGATGATAACCTCCATGAGATCAAGGACTTTGCACTGATCACCACGATATCCCCAGAATTTGGACTCCTATCTGATGGGGAGTAGATGGTCAGTAAATACTTCTCGAATGAATGTGTTAGGTGGAACCATATGAAATGCAGATGTTCAACCATTGTTGAGCTACAAAATCGTGACTGCATGGCTCAAATGAATAGAATGAATGCTCTGGACTTGGGGACAGTCAACTTCAACTCTCAGTATAGCTAAGCCACCTATTCTGTGACCTTGAGCAGGTTTCTTCATTTTTCTAATTTATAGTTTGAAGATGATATATACCTGTCTCCAAGGGTTGTTATGGGAATAAAATAAATAATGTATGTGGAAGTAACTTGCACACAGTAAACAAAACATTTTCTTTTTGGAAACAGAATAAATTCCAGAATTGATATAGCACTTTAGATTCCAGAAATGCATTTGCCAGTTTTATCTCATTTGCTCCCTATAACAATATGAAGTTGTATAGATAAAAGAGTCTTGTTGTGTAAGGCTAATTATTCCCTACGAGGGAATCCACTTAAAGCTGCACCAAGACTTTCACAGTGTGTAAGGGGAAAATACTTCAATTGAGAATTTATCTTGAGAAATATGGAATTAAGTAATGAAAAATAGTATTTTTCTATAAATATAATAATTTTGGTTGTAATGACAACTAGGGCAAGTTAGTGAAAATAGTGAATTTTTTTAAAACATGATTTCTGGCAAAACAATATGAAGCACAATGCAATATCCTTTTATTTTATTTTTTAATATGAAATTTATTGTCAAATTGGTTTCCATACAACACCCAGTGCTCATCACAACAGGTGCCCTCCTTTTAATGTTTAATTGACTTTCAAAGCATGATTGAGAAGGTCACTTTTTAGAAGTGTTCAAGGCTTTATCAGTTTTCCCAAGGACCTGTATTATTGTTTTGCTATTGGAACCTTTCTCCTTCAACATGCCTGCCTTGTTATCAACCTGGCCTTTCCTCTCTTCTGCAATTCTGAACTGCTCACCTAGGCCAGATCCTTCTATGGTGGTGGCTTTTTATGTGATTTGCACTGCTTGGCAGCACTACTCCCTTTTATCGCTCAAAATTCTGAAACTTTTCTGAGATTTATAGTTTTTCTTGGCAAAGAACTTGTGTTATATTTATAGACTAATGATCAAAGACATTGACTTAATGGTTAGAGATAGATACGAATCTTAAGAGAGAAGGGATGTGGAGAGCAGACTAATTTTATACATGATCAACTCATTAGACCATTAGAGAATATTTTCATGTTATGATGGCTTTTGCTTTCCTGTGCAGTCTCATTACTGTGCAGACTCAGATAATAAAATTGAGATAATGAGGAACTTGTATATTATTACTATCTTCATTTTATAGATGATTAAAATGCAGCTCAGAGAAGTTTAGTGGTTTAAGGCAACACAGAAAGTTAAGTATGCTACCTTAATCTATGCTTCTTATGGAAAGGAACAGACAAAATTGGGGTTAAGAGTAAATCTATTTCCTCTTGGTTGGTAGCAACTTGAATTCATGCTTTATTGTAATAAGAGAGAGTCTTTTCATAGGACCCATAAGTCTGTATAGGTGTTAGGTTTTCTTAGTCTGAAGTTCCAGGCTCAAGTCTTTTCTTGTGCAGGTGATTTTGGTCTCCACATAAAGTGAGTGCAGATCCCATGTCTGAGAATTTCTTCCTGAGAAGATTGAATGGAATAATGGAAAGAGCTTTGAATGCAGAATCAATATTTATGGGTTCTGAGTTTGGCTCTGATGCTGATCAGTTGTCAAAAATCAAATATGACCATGGACAAAGAGCTTTCTTATTCCAAATCTTGTTTTCCTTAACTCTAAGATAAAGATCCTGAACTCATTTACCACTAACACCCTTTCCACATCAAGATTTTGCAGGTCTGCCTAATACAGGCAGTCCACTACAGGCGGGGCAGACTAGCTCATGTTGCTCTGTATTTGAACTGTAAGGTCTGACACAGGCAGAGTGTAACTCCAGCTCTCTGCTTTCCTTCTCCTTGTAATTCTCCCTGTCCTTTCCTTTGAATCTCAGGTTTTCTAGCAGGCCGTGTATTGGTAAGAACTTTGCCTCAAGAGTCAGACATACCTGGGTTCAAATCTCAACCCTATGATATTAGAAAACTTGGGCGCCTGGGTGGCGCAGTCGGTTAAGCGTCCGACTTCAGCCAGGTCACGATCTCGCGGTCCGTGAGTTCGAGCCCCGCGTCGGACTCTGGGCTGATGGCTTGGAGCCTGGAGCCTGTTTCCGGTTCTGTGTCTCCCTCTCTCTCTGCCCCTCCCCCATTCATGCTCTGTCTCTCTCTGTCCCAAAAATAAATAAACGTTGAAAAAAAAAATTAAAAAAAAAAAAAAAAGAAAACTCTCTGAGTTTTGCTTCATATATTTAAATTGGTATATTAGAGGAGTGACTGGGTGACTCAGTCTGTTAAGCGTCTGACTCTTGATTTTGATTGAGTCCTACATGGAGCTCTGCACTAAGCGTGGAGCCTGCTTGAGATTCTCTCTCTCTCTCTCTCTCTCTCTCTCTCTCTCTCTCTCTCTGCCCCTGCCCTGTTTGCTCATGCACTCTATCTCTCTCTCTTTTCAAATATATAAACATTTAAAAAATTGGTATATTAGAGAAATGCTGGCTACTAGTAAATATTAAATTTGTTAATATATATAAGATATCTGGTACATAGGAGAAATTCAGTAAATACTGGTTCCCTCTGTCCCTCCCCACCTTCTCCAAACACAAAAGATATAAAACATTTGCTTTAGGGACACCTGGGTGGCTCAATCAGTTAAGTGTCCAACTCTTGATTTTGGCTTAGGCCATACATGATCTTAAGGTTTGTGAGTCCACATCAGGCTCTGTGTTGACAGCGTGGAACCTGTTTAGGATTCCCTCTCTCCTTCTTTCTGTGCCCCTCCCCAGTTCATTCATTCTCTCTCTCTCTCCCTCCCTCCCTCCCTCCCTCCCAAAAATAAATAAATAAACATTAAAAAAACACAAATTTGCTTTAGGGCCACCACATTCCCTTCACTGGGAGAACATGGAGAAGCAAATGGTTAAGAGAGAAAAATAAGCTAATTATTAATTGAAATGGGCTTAGATACTTCTAAGCAATGTTTATTTAAAAGGGCAAATCCTGGGGCGCCTGGGTGGCGCAGTCGGTTAAGCGTCCGACTTCAGCCAGGTCACGATCTCGCGGTCCGTGAGTTCGAGCCCCGCGTCGGGCTCTGGGCTGATGGCTCGGAGCCTGGAGCCTGTTTCCGATTCTGTGTCTCCCTCTCTCTCTGCCCCTCCCCCGTTCATGCTCTGTCTCTCTCTGTCCCAAAAATAAATAAAACGTTGAAAAAAAAAAATTTAAAAAAAAAAAAAAAAAAAAAGGGCAAATCCTTTCTTTCTTTCTTTCTTTCTTTCTTTCTTTCTTTCTTTCTTTCTTTCTTTCTTCTTTTCTGGCTTAAACAATACACGTTTATTTCCTCACAGTTCTGGAGGCTGGGAGTCTGAGACCAAGAGATGGTCAAGGTTGTTTTCTTCTGAGGCCTCTCTCCTTGGCTTATAGATGGCCACCTCTGTGTCTTCACATGGTCTTGCTTCTGTGTGTTCTTGTGTCCCAATCTCTTCTTAGAGGGACACAAGTCTTTGGATTAGGGCCCACTCTAACAACCTCATTTTATTTTTTATTTTTATGTATTTATTTGTTTGTTTGATTATTTCTTTATTTTTAACTTTATTTAAATCGAAGTTAGTTAACATATAGTGTAATAATGATTTCAGGAGTAGAATTTTGTGATTCATGACTTTGCATATAAAAGGGAAAATCTTGAGACTCTTACCAGTTGTATGTACCTCCACTTGGAAGTCCCTAAACAAATCACTGACATGATGAAATCTAACTCACCATCTTTTTAGTGACCTTGGACTTCAGGCCATTGCTTGGCTTTCTTGCTAATCTTGGAAAGTTTGATGTTCTCATAGCCAAAGACAATGTAGAGACCTGCCTTTAAAAGATCTTGGTGTTCCACTATCTCAAGTTTTTCAGACAAGCCAAGCTGAAGATTCCCTTAGGTAGATTGGATATTGGTTCTCTTATTGATTGATATTCATGGCTTCTTCTAGACCTCCTGTGGGAGCCTAGTTTCTATCTTTCCTATCATTCATTCATCTCTCTATCTATCTTCTGCCAATCATCTATCATCTACTTGTCTACTCACTTATCTACCTACCTACCTACCTATCTAAGCCTGTCTATGCTTATACTTAACACAGATGGCAAATATTTTTTTGATTTGGGACCTGTGTAGAAGGCTCACAAATAAGTTTTCAGAGTGAAAGTAAACCAATTACTTTAGCCATTTTGTTCAGTTATCTTTCAGTGTATCTTAATTAAATTCGATTTAACGAAATGAATTCCTACCATGTGCACTTGCATATGATTTCTTTTAAGAAATCCAAACAAAATCATTCCTGTCCTCAGAACTCAAATTTCAGTTATTCAGAAAATGTGAAGCTGTCCAGCAGAGGGAATACAACAGCAGGTCAGTCTCCAAATGTGTCCTGTTCAAACCTCCTTATCTCTATGACTGTCATTCTGTGATTCTTGAAGCAATATAGCATAGTTCTCTAGGAAGGATATTGGTAGAAAGTCAGGCAGGAGTTTTGCCTGCGGTCTGACAGTTGAGTGGTTTAGTAATCTGCTTGTCTTCAAGGTTTGAGATAAGTGACCAGAAATCTAAAAGTGATCAAGAATAGAAGGGGAGCATTAAAGCTTGGAGAAGCAGATAGATCAGAGAAGAAGAGGTCAAGTTGGAATAAAAGATGGGTTCAGATACATTAAGTCAAGATACAGGAGACAGAATGCAAAGTCAGAAACTAATATAGGTGGGAAGCTGTTTTAATTTAGGTATACCCAACATCCATCTTTGCCACTATATCCTTTGTTGCTCACATGATTAGGGAATTTGACCATACTCCATAATCATGGTACAAAAGAATAGACAATAACTCCTGACAATGGCTATTTTTCCATTTGTTTTCTGTAACCAAGGTCAAATATCACCCACAATATTTTAAATGGTCTTCCAAAGACAGGATCATTTTCCTCTTTCTATATTAATGGACTTTAGTGTGAATCACTACAATGAGTGAGTTCAGAGAATAAAGACAGCATTTCCTTCTCTCTTGAATGCTATGGTCCCTGATATAGACCTGTAGTCCCTGGCTTGTGAATTGAGATTATTAGGTTCAGATTGTTAAGAGCAAATCAGTTCAAGCCATTTCTGTTATGAAACAATGTGTTTTCCCTATGCCATCACTTTCCCAGAGTGGAAACTTTACTGACTCTTCTAAAAGCCATTAGTCTAGAATCCCATAGAGCAACTTTTGGGGCTGTTGGGCACTGCACATCTGTCACTCCTCTTTGACAATCTGCAAGGTGTGGCTGCAGCATCTGTAGAGAGTGGATTAGCAACTCTGTCCTATTCTGTGCGAGAATCCCCAAGGTAGAATGGGAGGCTCAACACAGAGTCTGCACATGCTTAGCATGCTGGCTGGAATTAAACACCTCATTTGAAAACCAAGACACACAAGGAAGGAAATGGAACAAATCCCTTGCTTTCAATTGCATTGCAAATAGGACTGAGTGAGGCTTAAGTGTAGAATTCTGCCTGGATTGTTCTGAATCTAAATGGTTCATCTCTTGCAAGACAGTGGTTGAGTTATATTGATGTTTGAGACTTGGTAGAAATATCAAGTGTATCAGCTATTTTATTCTTACATTCAGCTTCTCATTCAGTCATTTGCCAAATATCAGTTGGACACCTATTATGTGCTACAGATGAAGCAGAGAATAAGACAAATCCCCTATCCTCATGGAACTCACATTCTAGCAGAAATGAACAAATAAATATGTCACATAATGTCAGCAATGAATACCAATAACTCAGAGTAAGGCTGATATGGTGGCACCATAATGTCTGGTACCAGGCATTATGGTGACAGTGACAGATAATGTCACTGTTTTCTTAGTAAGTGCCTTTGGGGCAGAGACATGAATAAAGTGAGGGAGGGGATCAAGTAGATATACAGAGAAGAAGTTCCTTGTAAAAAAAAAAAAAAAGAACAAGAACATTCAAAGGCTCTGAGGTGGGAATATACTTGGCATTCTGGGGATAGCTAGAATGTTGGTGAGACTACATAGAATTTTGTGGGAGAGGGTTATGGAGGCTAGAATAAATCTAGAAATGGGCAGCTCACAAAAAGGATGTTTGCTGGGGTAAGGGTTTTGGATTTTTTGTAAGTGTGAATAAGAAAGCAATGGAGGACATAAGAAGGGGAAATACAACCTGATTTACACATTTTGAGATTATACTATATGGTAGGCAGAATAGTGACCTTCCTAAAATGTCCATATTCTAATCCCTGGAACCTATGGACATGTTACTTTACATGACAAAGAGAAATTCAAATTGCAGATGGAATTAAGGTTACTAATAAGATAATCTTAAATAGAGAGATTTGGGGTGCTTGGGTTGCTCAGCTGGTTAAGTGACTGACCCTTGATTTCCTCTCAGGACATGATCTTATGGTTTGTGGGATTGAGCCCTGTGGCAGGCTGTGTGCTGACACTGTGGAACCTGCTTGGGATTTTCTCTCTCCCTCTCTCTGCCCCTCCCCTGCTTTCTCTCTATCTCAAAATATATAAGTAAATTAAAAAAAAATAAAATAGGGAGATTACTTTGGTTTATCCAGGTTGTCCCAGTGTGATCCCAAGGGTCCTTAAAAGTGGAAGAAGAAGGTAGGAGATGAGGTCAGAGTGATATTATGTGAAAAGAACTCACCCACCTTTCTGGGCTTTGAAGGTGGTGGAATGTGTTCACAAGCTCCAGAGCATGGGTATTCTATATGGAAGCAAAAGGGAAGGAAATGGATTCTCCATAAGAGCCTCCAAAAAAGGAATGTAGCTGAACAACACCTTGATTTTAGCCTGGTGAGATTCATGTTGGACTTCTGAGCTATAGAAGAGTAATACCATAAATTTATTTATATTGTTTAAGCCACTATGTTTGTAGTAACTTGTTACAGCAACAAGAGTTTGAATACATTCTGGCTTCTGTGTGGTGGAAGAAATATACAATCTGAGAGTAGAAGTAGGGAGTCTGATTAGGTTGCTGTTGTGATTGTGTAGTCTAAAGGTAATGGCGGCTTAGACTGGAGTAGCTGCAGTGGGGGTGCTGGGAGGTTAGCAGACTTGGCATATCTTTCCAAACCAATAGAAGTTGTCCTCAGTAATTCCCAGGACTATGGTTGGAGTCATTGAGTCTGAACAACTGGGTGAGTAGTGGTGCCATTTACTGACATGAGAAAGAGTAGGGGGAGATACTGTTTAGGGGAGAAAAACAAGATTTCTATTTTAGAAATGTGAGTTTGAGTTCCCTTTGAGATATCCAAGTGGAGATGTTGATTAGGCAAGTGGACACATTAGTCTGAAACTCAGGAGAGATGGGTCAAGGCTAGTACTATAAGTTTGGGATGGCAAAGCTGCAAAATAGACAAGACTTTGGTGTTAGGCATTGTGGTGCCACCATATTAACCTCAACTGCTTACAGTTCAGATGTTATGTGAGAAGGAAGGATGGTTTTATCTTGTTGGGACCATGATTCTTTAGTCTTAGAGTAAAGAAATTAGCCTTTCTTTCTAGAAATAGCCTAACCAACCTCCCAAAGTGTTGCTTCACTTCTTATTCAACATAATTTGAAGTATTCACATTACCCCAATTAAGCCCAGGGAACAGGAAAATTGCACTTATTTTGTCACAGGTTTGGGGATATAGCCATGAATATTTCCCAACCATATGTTCTTGTCTATACTTGCCAGGGCCAACTGAGTGACAAAAACAACTGTGGTTTCGTTGGAGTGGTGCATGTAGCCCTTATCAGCACAGTTGAAAATGACTCATCACGATGTCAGCCTTTGGAAAAGCCCGATAAAGAAAAAGATGGGGAGCATGTAGCACACGTCTTTTAGGACATGATCTTGCAGTTGTACACATTTCTTCCACTCATGTCTCATTGCTCAGAATTAAGTGTATGGTCCCATTTATTGACAAAGGGACTTATAGTCTGGATGGCCATGTCTGTAGTTGAGATTTCAGAGTTCTGTTACTAAAGGATGAAAGAGAAAGTAGATGTTGGGAAACAATAGAAATTCTGATCCCAGTCTGTTCCTGTGGTCACCCTAATATTTTTTTTTTTTGCATTCTTCTTCTTGATTTTGGAATACACTCACCCCTCCTTGTATGTGACCCTTAAGGTCACACACCAGTCATTATATCAGTTCAAAACCCAATATCTGTAGGTGATACATAGTCTTTTCTACCATGACAAGGTGTGGCTGCTTGTGGCCCAGTGAACTACATAACCTACATAACATAAAAGTCCAGTTATTTGACCCCTCAGCAATGCAGAACAGCAGATTAGGAGATGTATAGTGGCAATTAAAAGAAACATAAAATCCCCCAAACCTCCTGTTTAGAAAAAGGAAGTATCAGAACAATATAGCACTTACTTTCTAATAATTAGCAAATATTGCTGTAAAGGAATATCAAATACCAAAATACTCCTATATTAGTTTTTCTAGAGCTACCATAGCAAAATATTACAGACTGGGTGCCTTAAATAACAAAAATTTCATAGTTCTGGAAGCCAGAAGTCCAAGATCAAGGTGTCGATAGGTATGAGTTTTTTTCTGAGTCCTCTCTCCTTGTCTTATACATGATTATCTTCTCTCTGTGTCCTCACATGGCCTTTCCTCTGTGCATGCAACCCTAATAATGTCTCTTTTGTGAGTCCAAATTTCTTCTTCATATAAGGATACCAGTCAGATTGGATTAGGGCCCACCCTAAGGGCCTCATTTTCAACAAGGCTTTTAATAACCTTTTAGAAAGCCACATCACCAAATACAGTCACACTCTGAGGTATTGGGGGTTAGGATGTCAACATGAATTTTGGAGGGACACAACTGAGTCTATAATTCCTTTCCTTGGCAGTGGAGTAAATTCCTTCTTTAATTCCTCTGGCCTTGCTGGTTCTGCTCACTGGGCAGAACTTTCTGAATTAATGTCCTATCTCCTTATGGCCCAGATTAGAGTGAGGTGGGATTAGAGAGACAGGCATTTGCCCCAGGCACAAAACTTAAAGGGGTACAAAAAATTCAGTAATCAAGAGAACAATATTTTAGAAATGTGATATTTTAAGCAAACAAAATGAATGCCACAGATCCACAATGAACAAAATATCAATTTTTAATAAAGACAGGATCAATACAACTGATTTTTCCTTTTTGCCTCAGGCTCCAGTATGGCTTCCTATGGCACTGTTACTGATCCTGTCATCTTTAAACTTTTTTATATTTTATTCATGAAGGACTTTTTGCATTAATTTCAATTGTTCAAAGTATTTCGTGAAAATACATTTATCTTCATTGCTGACTTTTTTTTAGTCACTTAAATTTTGCACCTGAGGCTAGTGACTTACTTGCTTCGTCATCATCCTGCTCCCCCCTCCCCTAAACCCTGGCCTTTTTTGGGGAATTTTGCCTTGTCCATTGTCCTCTTTCAGTACACTCAAAGTGGATACTGGAAAGGTTATCCTTCTTGGTGACCGAACTACCTTATGCTGGATCAGGTTCAAAGATTTATAGGTGTTTTAGTGTGTAACAGTCTCAGGCTTTGCCCAACAAGGTTTCCATTCATTTAGTATAATAATCCTCTGAAAAACCAGGTCAATTTCTGATCTTTTTGATTCTAATCAATCCCAGGGAACAATAACAACAGCCAATGGTCTCATGTAACATACTTCTTAAGCATGAAAATTCTAGTGTTTTATTTTTTGTGCTCTACTTACCTCCACACTGATCTTTTCCTGCAAGGTATCTGAGGTCATTAAAAATAGTCCCAGCTAAGAGGGAAATATCCTTAGTCTGATTTGTGTCATTGTGTGTATCTCTCTTTCCCACCATCTTGTCAGAGAACACTTACCAAATATGCTCTAGAAAATCTTGAGCTATAGAGACTTATGTCCTTCTGTAGAATCACCAGAGTATAGAAGCTATTGCCTTTCCAACCCTGTGACAATCCAGATATCTGGGCCCTGTCCCAGACCAATAAAAAGGAAAATGAAAATAAAGCATCTTCCTAAGCAGGCTGACTCTTCCTCTGGCTCATCTTACTCTTGTATGGGTTTGTGGAAAATGGCAAGAAGTAGTCAACATGCACCAGTATTCTGAAAAATTTCAACATCTTCTTGTAATATGCTCATTTAGCTTGGTTTCTGATTTTCAAATGATCACAGAAGACATTGTGGTGGACAGAACAACAGCCTCTCAAAGATGCCCTGTACTAGTCCTGGAAATCTGTGAATATGTTAACTCCCATGGCAAAGGAGAATAAAGGTAGCAGATGGAATTAAGGTTAATTATATGACTCTGAGAGAGGAAAATTATCCTGGATTCTCTCAGTGGGCCCAACAGTTCTCAAATGGAGATGAAAGAGACAAAAGAAGTCAAAGTGATTTGATGTGAGAAGGACTTGACCTGAAACATTTTTACCAAATGTTTGCCATTAGATTTTCAGCCTTAATTTTTTATATCCTTTGCTACTCACTGCCTAACCATTAAGTCAATGTCCTATATGCTACATTGCATTACAGTTTCTGGATTCATTAGTACATTGTTTCATGGTTCTGATGAGACCCAAAATAACCATGGCTTAAATAAGATAGAACTTGATTTCTAGAAAGTGCAATATTTACTTTAGGTGGCCACGTACCCAACTAACATTTGAGGATTTTATTCCTAAAGGAAAAAGAGAAGGATGGAAACATTAAGTCCTGCTACACACAAGAAGTGACATGACATTGTACAAAGAAGTCTTTGGTTTGTATGTGGATTCAAAGTAGGAAAAAAAAATACCCAGAAAAAAGTGACTTTAAAACTCTTCCCATGGGCAGTGAAGTATCATGGATTCACCACGGAATCTGCATTCCTGCAAAGATAGCATAAGCATAGCATGTTCAAATCAGAGACTGCTCTGCAAAGGTGCATGGGCAAACAAGTGTTCAAGTCAAGCAAAACTCTCCTGTAAAGACTCAGACGTGGCAAGGAGCTCCTCCATCAAGGAGTGGACAACCCAGAGCAGACCTTGTGATAGAACAAGGTGGAACATAGAAAGGAGGCTCCAGATAAGACTAGCCTACAAGGCTCTTCCCTTAGCTACTGTGTTGAAGGAGTTATTATCAACTCCTGCCAAAGAGAAACCAAAGTGTTGCCAGAATCCACTGTGTATCATTTATAGATTAAACTGTAAATATTCTCATTTCAGAGTGTACATTTTTTAGTCATTCTCAACAAATCCTTTTGTCATTTTTGTTCATATCCCAAGTTAACACCCCCCACATGGGCGTTATTGCATTTAGATATTTTGAATAATTACATTATACAGATTACAGACCAGATTCAGTTGTCCTGAGTGGGAAAACTAGGTAGGCAGCCCCCCTATAGAATTCTGATCAAATGTGTTACCCAGGGAGCTTAACCTTTCCAAGTCACTAAACAGTAGAGAAGTATCCTGGCAGGTTAGGTCATTGTGCTTTTTCACCCATAGAAGTTCTGACATTTGTGCTAAATATCATTGGTTATTTGCTCACTGTCCTATGAAATATCAACAATTCAAAAACATCTCAATGTCTTAGAACTTTTGTGATCCTTATGCTTTATCTGATGGAAGAAACTGGTGCCCAAAGAAAATAAGTGAGTTATACTTAGTAACTAAACTATTAGTTATTGACAGAGTAACACATGGAGTTTTAGTCTTCTGATTCTTACTCCACTGTTATATTCTTTGTGTTATGCTTGCTTTTCTAGTTGATTCTTCCTTCTTCTTTTTTGTTTTTAAAATTACCCAAGTAATACATGAATTTATGATCTTTTTAAACATTACATTATAAAGTCCATACACTATTCATTTTAGTTCATTACTCTGGTCTTCAGAATTAACCATGTAAGTGTTGAGTATCCTTGCCCTTGAATATGTACATAACCATGTTTGTGTCTATTTTCATAGAACACATAGAGTATTGCTTGTAGGTTTTTATTTATTATTTAAATAAGATCATACTATACGTATTGTCCTGAAATTTGCTTTTACTTTATTCAACAATATATTTTTATGATTTACCCATTGCAATACACAGACATAATTCTTTCCTTTTAATTAATGTATGGTATCTCATCATCCAAATAGACCACATTTTATGTATCTATCTTCTTTGGCTATTTCCCTTCTAGTTCACATTTTGTTTCTAATATTAACTACTAAAGCTAATTAAGTTTATGCATTCAGTAGTCAAGATCTTTTTAATCACTCAAAAAAATCCTCTGAAAGAGAATTGCTATAGTCTGAATGTTTGTGTCCCCTCAAAGTTCATACATTGAAATCCTGAACCCCAAAATGATGGTATTACAAGATTGGACTTTGAAAGATGCTTAGGTTATGAGGGTGGAGCCCTCATGAATGAGCTCAGTGCCCTTATAAAAGAGGGTCCAAAGAGATCCCTAGCCCTTCTACTCAGTGAGGACATAGTAAGGTGCCAGCTATGGACGAAGAAGAAGGTCCTCACCAGAACACAATCATGCTGGCACCTTGATATTGGATTTCCCAGCCTCTAGAATTGTGAGAAATAAATTTCTATTGTTTATAAGCCACCAAGTCTGTGGTATTTTTTTATAGCAGCTCAAACACACATAGACAGGGATAAACTGCCATTCGGAATTATGGCCACTGGAAGAAGAAGATTTGGATTTTAATTACTTGATTTTACATTGAACACATTAGCAGTCCTAGAGTCATAGATCATAGAATTAGAAGAGGCATCAGGAATCCTCCAGTTTGCCTTCCTCCTTTGCAGGAACAACAGTAGATATGAAGAATTTAATGTGACTTTCCCCCCAAATTATAGAAGCACAGTTGATGGTTTGTGCCCTCTATTTATCTCTGTTTCATGAGTCATTTTCAATGCCATCTTCCAGGTTAAAATTCCTTGAGTCACCCTTCGCTTCTTCCCTGTGTATCCCCCACCCCCCCCCCCCCCCCCCCATTTATCATGCCACTCCTAGGAAACCTTCAGTGAGATCAGATAAGTTCTAGACTCCTCTCTTCCATTTCTACCCAGAACCACTCCTCTATGACATAAATCATTACTCTATAATGTAAGCTCTATAATGGCAAAAACCAATTCTCTTTTCTTTTGTCCATGACAGATAAGTCTACTCTATGACAACACTCTTTTCTTCTCAGATACATCCTTAGAGTTATCAGTACAGTCCCAGGATCTTTATCAACACTGTCCTACAAAAAAAAATCAAATTGGCAAGTGAAGTGGAACCTACATCTCTCATCTTTGATGTGAAACTTTGTCTGTAGGTCAGGCACTCATGGTTCCCTGGAATTGGTGGTTTATGGTTTATACATATCACTTAACTTTTACCTTTGCTTTGTTTTTATTCTTCTTATCTGGCTTATCCTACCCCATGCACTCGAGCTGCTCAAAGCTCCCCATTCTCAGGATCCAATTCAACCCCCTCATTCCCTTGAAGCTTGCTTTGACTGTTCTTATCTACAGTCTTCATTCCTGTATTACTTACCTTATATTAGTGTTTAAATACCTTATGCATCTCATTCTTCTCCTAGATGCTCTAAAGATAAAGGCCATGCTCTTCATTTCCCCTGTCTTCCATAAAATATCCACAATGGTACTGACAATCTAGTAGAATCCAGTGACTCATTGTGTAAGCAAATGACTACTGAGTGGAAAACATTAAGTAAGGGAAAAGCCTTCCATATGGAAATATTTTCAAAGGATTGAGATGATAATTTGTCAAAAATTAGTATCATAGCCTTGCAAGTGATTTCAGCATTTTGAAAAATGCACTATTTTAAGTAATTTCCTTTCCTCATAATAAAAGTAATAAATGTTTATTGTAGGATTTCCAGAAAAAGCACATGGAAAATAAAAATTATTTCTAATTTCAACATCCAGAGATAACTTCTGAGGGTATTTTGTTCTTCTGTTCCCCTCCCCCAAGGTTATGTATCTTTATATTTATTTGCTTAGTTTTGAGACAATTCCAAAACAATCAGCAAATACAATTATGTACCTTGCTATTTTGTAATTAATATTATATTATCATCATTTCCTCCATTTAATAGTGAATTAAAACTTTTTTATGGCTACATAATATTCCATTACATAAAATGTTTCATGATGTCTCCAATCACCTGTTATGGAACATTTACGTATTTCTAGTTTTTCATTGCTACAAATTAATGAGCTAAAAATTATTGCGTACTCTCTATGGGCCAGGTATCCTGCCAAGTCTTTTTTTTTTAATATAATTTATTGTCAAACTGGTTTCATACAACACCCAGTGCTCATCCCAACAAGTGCCCTCCTCAGTGCCCATCACCTACTTTCCCCTCTCCCCCATCCCCCATCAACCCTCAGTTTGTTCTCAGTATTTAAGAGTCTCTTATGGTTTGCTTCCTTCCCTTTCTGTAACTTTTTTCCCCCTTCCCCTCCCCCACAGCCTTCTGTTAAGTTTCTCAAGATCCACATATGAGTGAAAGCATGTGGTGTCTGTCTTTCTCTGATTGACTTATTTCACTTGGCATAATACCCTCCAGTTCCATCCACGTTGCTGCAAATGGCCAGATTTCATTCTTTCTAATTGCAAAGTAGTATTCTATTGTAAAGGGCTAGTATCCAAAATCTATAAAGAACTCACCAAACTCCACACCCAAAAAACAAATAATCCAGTGAAGAAATGGACAGAAGACATGAATATACACTTTTCTAAAGAAGGCATCCAGATGGCCAACATACACATGAAAAGATGCTCAATCATAGGTCTTAATATTTATATTATCTTTTATATTTAGTGACACTTTAAAGATCTATAACAGTCCTTTATGGGAGGTACTTTTATTATACCCATTTTTTACATGAGCAAACTAATAACCATACAGGTTGGGTTCTTTATCCAAAAGCCGGAATTCGAACCCGTTTATCTGGCTCAAGAACCAGTGCCAACCATTATGAATATAATCATGACAAATTCTCCTAATACAGAATTCTTTGTTCACATGTTCAATACTTTCTGATAAAAAAATAACAACAGTGGAATTACTAAATAAGGGGTCATGAAGAAACATCCTGTTATCAAATTACTTTTTCAAAAAGATTTATACGATTTACATTCAATATATGCAGTATATGAGCCTTCCCTCTTTCCCTGAGAGAGACATGGAATCCTTAGTTATACATGTCCACTATTAAAACTTTTATCTTAATTACTCTCTTATAGCATCTATCATAATATATTTGTTTATTTATAATACTTCAGTCTGTCTTGCTATACTGTGAAATCTTTGAGAGCAAGAGTGAGCCTCATTTGCCTTTTAATTCACAATACCTACCACTGTGCTAGATACATAGTAGATTCTCAGTATGGCTTTTGTCAAAAAAAAAATTTTAAATCCCACCATGTCTTGTAGTTTCATGTGGCAGTTTGATGTACACAAGTAAATGTCACTTCACTGTCCTTTCAGTCTTCACACTTCTTTAATATGCAGCTTCATCTCTAGAAATTTGGTTTTCTCACTGATCCTATGTGCCCTTCCACCTCTTTTTTTCACCCCACCTAATTCCCAACTCTCCAAATCCACCTAAACAATGACCTGTTTCATGAAGCCTTTGCTCTTGCCATCTTCCTCTCCAGTGCTGGACTTTCTCACCTTCCAGATTCCCCTAAAGGATTGACTGCTCATAATGTATACAATAGCAGCAGGCTTTATAAAATTTAGCAACCCATTATACAACTGCTTTAATGAATCTTTAATAATCTTAATGTCACTTATTCCTCATACATCTTATTCCCTGCTTTCTTTGAACATATTTTAAGACCCTGGACACTTGCAACCAATCTCCACACTTTGTGGAGTGGTCCACTAGAAGCACTCAGAACTCCTCAGACACTTGGGGATGGGCCAAGGGACTGATCTGTTCCCAGGCTTCTCTCTAGTTGGGTTTGTGTGGCTTCTGCCATCATGATATTTTGGAAGAAAGTTCAGGAGTCATTGATTTTTCCTAATATCTTATAATGAAAATGTTTCATCACAATATAACTAGAGGCTCCTGGAATCCTATAGATGAGTTCAGAACATTTAGCCATGAGAGATCTTAATTAACTGGTTTCCTTGGCCATCTACTAGAACCATGATTACTAGTATCTTTGATCAACATAAGATTACTGAGTTTCCTGTGGCTAAAAAAATACTGTAAGATAATGAAAACTTGCTACAGTTGCATGTTCCAGTTCCCAAATGAGGCTGCTATATTTTGTTCCCCCATCAGCATCCATTGCAATTTATGTGAATATTGTCTTTAGCACAGTCTGCACTTCAGATGACCATATGTTTTTCTCCTTTTGGTATAAACACAGCTTTTAAAGTTAAAAATTCTTTGGCATATTAATATGCCCTAATAAATCAAGTACATATGTCTTTAAACCACAAACACAAATATTCCATTTGCCATTAAATTTGTTGATACATTTGATTTATCATATTTTCTATTTTACTGTCACTAGAACTTGCCAACTTGCCTTTTGAAATTGGCACTTATGGAAAATTAATATTTAATGTAGAAATTGAAGAGCCTGGAGGTTGGTGAGGATGAAAAGAGGAAGCAGTGGGCTAGAGAGGAAAGGAAAATTTGAAGTGAGGCTACCTTTGCATGTATGGCAGTCTTCATGTAGTGGGAGTAAAGGAGGTACCACAGGAAATGAAAGGCACCACAAGAAGTGAGGGGCTGAGGACAGGAGGAGCCAAAAATGGGAAAGAAGCATTAGACACAATGGAAGAGTTCAGAAGAACTGGCAGAAAAAAGGAATGATGGTAAAACCATTGGCAAAGATGAAGGTCACCACCAGAATGAAAAGTCATTACTGGAGAAGAGGAAAAATGCAGAATTTAAAGAAGAGGGTCTACACCTCTCCAGCTTCCATACCACCTTTACTTTCAGTAGCTCTTAGTAATTTAACAATGGCTTTCACAGCTAGAAAACTTTATTACACAGAGGGGTAGTGAGTCAGGAATGAAAATGTTTACTGACCAGATAAATGCTATGATTCCAATAGGTGCTATGGCTCCTTTAATGAAAGATTGATTCCAGATTTTGGCAGAAAATAACCTGGCAAAAGCAATAATGCTTCTTTGGGCTTGGCATGAAACTCCACCACTTTTGTGGCTCTCTCTGTCTCTTATATTTTGCCAGGCCAATTCCATGCTTAGAAAGAGAGGCAAGAAACTACTATTTATGCAGGAGGGAGTGTTCATGTTGGAAACAGAGAAGGGGAAATCTAAGGTTGTGATTTAATCACTTGTTTTTATTTGCTGTTTAATTCATTGTAATGAAGATTTGCTGAACACATAATAAGTGTTAAGTGCTGCACTAGATTCTAAGAATGAAGAACTCACTGATATTTAAGGAATCACAGTGGGTTAATTCAGGGTTGGCCAAGTATAGCCTGTGGACCCAATGTGCCCACTGCCTGTTTTTGTCGAGTTCATTGACCCATTTGTTTGCATGCTTTCTCTGGCTTCTATTGTGTTACAGTGGCAGAGTTGAGTAATCAGGACAGGGACTGGATAGCCTGCAAGAGTTAAACATGTTTATTATCTTACTCTTTACAGAAAAAGTTTGCTGACTGCTAGATAAATACAGTTGTTATAGTGGAGTTAGGTTGGAGTTCAATAAATTATAGACGGAGCCAGGTATGTTAGTGAAAGCTTCAAAGAAGGGTTGGTGTGTGGCATTTGATTTCAGTTTTGTGAGACGTAGAGGAGTTTCTGAGCATGAAGAAATAAGAGTGGCGCTTTGGGAACAGCAATGACAAATATATTACTGTGAAATCACTTGTGAGTTTTAGAAATGTGCCCACTGCTTGTTTTGGCTGAAGCATAGGTTGGGGTGGGTGGCTAAGATTGGGTTTTGGAGGCTAGAGGGGGCAGTAGGACCCAGATCCTATATGGAAGGACCTCATACTGAGAACTTCACATGCAAACATTCAGCATGGCAAGATACCCATATTAGTAGGATGCAATCTCTGCCCTTGTGAAGTTTGGCCTCCAATAGGATGTATAAGCCATTAAATAAAGCACACAACAGAATGAGATACATGCCATAGAAAAGTCTAAATGAAACATAATGAGGATCCTTTTAGTAAGAAGAAATCACATCTGATTGGAGAGATGAGAAAATTAATTGATGTTAATGCTAATAGTGCACCTTGAAGGATGGCTGTAATTTTGGGGGATGCTACTGAGGCAGTTGGGCACAAGCAGAGAAATTAGCCTACAGGCGAAAAAGAAATGTTAACAGTTTTGGGATGTGTCTTAGTCCAGATCCCCTAGAAAATGGAATCTGAGGTCAAAGCTTTGCACTAATACTTAATTGGGTAGAGCTATCCCAGGGAAGCAGAAAGCAGGGATGAAATGGAGTGAGGCAGAGATGGAGGGACAGAAAATATAAAGGGGGCATTTCCCAGGCTGGCCACAGCTACCTAGAAAGCACAGCTGATTGCTGTGACTTTGGGGACAGCTTCCTAGAGGCTGGATTTATTTCAGAACAGTCCACATGGTAGAGTAGAGGAATGAAGGAAGAATTCCCCCCCCCCCCATGTATCTCTTTCTCTGTCATTTCTCTTTGATTTCATTGGCCAATTCACTCCTTTGGCCATTAACTTCCCTGTACTGCTGGGTTATGCCTCCCAGTCCTCTTAGCTACTGGGAAAGTAAGAGCCCCCATGTGTTCCGGGTGGCTTCACTGCCCATGTACCTGTCTCTCCTTGCCAGTCAGTGCCATAGCAGAGCTCTTTGGTCTGTAGCAGTAGTGGCAGCAGCAGCAGTGACCTGATTTCATGACCTTGGGGACAGTGCAAAACTTTCCTAGAGCCACTGCAGCCAGAAAACAAATGGGCAGATTCATGGTGGCACATAAGCTGAGTCTAATACAAAAAGCATTAATTTACTTGTCTGGAATATAAGGTAGAGAGCTAAGGGGAGAGAAAACCAGAAAAATTGGAATGCCTTTATGGAAGACACTGGTTATTGGCAGAGGAATAGGGGAGTAGTGGTTATATAAGGTCACAGCCACTGGTTATGGCCATTCTTGATGGCAACACCAACGATGTATGGGGTTGGGTTCTTTTTTTGTTGAGGCCAACACTGTCCCTTTAGAAAGACAATATAGTAGTTAAAACCATGGTCCTGGAGCCAAAATGCCTGAATTCAACTCCTGGTTCTACCCTTACTAGCTAACATGTCTCAGTTTCCTCATCTTTAAGTGAGAACTATGATAGTTGCCTCTTAATAAGGTTGTTGAAAGGATTAAATGAAATAATATATGTAAGGTGATTAGCATCATTATTTTCAGTGCTTATCTGTATTACTTTAGGACAAAAATCTTATTTGTAATCCTGAAATCCAGAAATCACTGAAAAAATGAAAGTTATTTTGTAACTCATTTGATGGCAAGGGCTCATCTGAACTTATTTAGAGTCTTTACGTATCACACATAGATAGTATCAATGTTTGCTTTTTTTTTTTATCTCATCATATGAACCTCATCTGTTTCATGATGGAAATATTAATGTGTGTTTAATTAAAGGGTGTTATTCCAGGCCCTGATAGGGTTGTTTTATGTCATTTGGTCTATGCACCACATTCAATGTTTAAAAAGCCCCAAATTTCCAAATTCTGAAACATAATTGCCCAAGAATTTCAAATAAGGGATTATGCATTTGTATTATTCAGAGGTTTGAAATGTAGGGACAATGTAGGGATTAACACTGATTACTCCTATCCATCCTACAGTAAAAACACATTAAAAATTCTTGGGAAGCGGGGGCGCCTGGGTGGCGCAGTCGGTTAAGCGTCCGGCTTCGGCCAGGTCACGATCTCGCGGTCCGTGAGTTCGAGCCCCGCGTCGGGCTCTGGGCTGATGGCTCAGAGCCTGGAGCCTGTTTCCGATTCTGTGTCTCCCTCTCTCTCTGCCCCTCCCCCGTTCATGCTCTGTCTCTCTCTGTCCCAAAAATAAATAAACGTTGGAAAAAAAAAAAAAATTCTTGGGAAGCTTTCAATTGCTTTCAAAACATAACTCAGTGTGTGAACTTTTGAAAAATATGTTGCTATACATTTTTAATGAAAAAAGAAAAATTTGAACCATCTCCCTAACATTTTACTCCATTCTCAGCCCCCTGATGTAACAAACAGTGATAACACTTTGGCATAGGACTTTGCGTATCCTGAAATATTTTCAAGGATAACCTATCAAGATAAACTATTTTTGGGACATGATTTGGACCCAAACATGGAAGACTAGTAGTTTCATGAAAAACTCTTTTTTAAAAAATACATTGCATATAACATTGTGTCAACTATACTTCAATTAAAAAATAAAAGCAACTACATGGCATTAGAATGAGAATGAGAAAACCTCACTAGAAATTCACTTATAAAAGTGCTTGATTTTTATCTGAGTGGGATCTATTTTGGCATAAGTTTTAATAACATTTCTTAAGCCTACATATATAGAGCTGAAGACTTTCTTTCAAAAAGACCATTAAAACCTGTCATTTTGGTTACATAACTTCTGTTTCTGCTCAAGAGAAAAATGAGACAAGGGAATCATTTAAAATGTTGCTGAGCAAAATCAAAACCTGAAAACCTGGTGGTCAACTTTTGAATTCCTGAATTATTATCTGCTTTACCTACCTCTAAGCCTACTGATAATTGCTTATTGTCCATCTAAACTGTAGTTTCCATATTGTATGCCAACTGTGTGCATTTCCCAGCCTCGTCAAATGTAAGAAAGCATTTTGGAGTGAAAACCTGGAGTGATTTCATTCTAACTCCCTACCCATGCTCCAAGGCTTCCAGGCTCTGGAATGATACTTATTGCTATTTAGGGGTTTTACCTTTCATTTTGTAAAATCTCATAACTTTAAAAATCTGAATTTTATCTTTTAAAGAAGTGAACCACTCTTTGGTTATTTTGTATAAATTTACCATTGGCCAATTTCTGCAATTATCTTAGACTTACTCCTTGGTCATACATCAGACATGTCTCAAAGGTATCTAAGATTAATACTAATATCTAACATTAATACTTCTAGGAAAAGAGATACCTTATGACTAAAAAAATAAGGGGATATTATGGGAGGGGGGAGGCCGTAATAAGAATGCATTTTTAGAATATTGCAGTTTACTCCCACTTTGCAGTAGCATTTATGGGAGTTCACCAAAGGAGAGAACTTGGTAAATCTAAACAATGTGAAAATTATTGATGGCATATGTTGGTGTTTGAGTGCAGCCTAATAGAGTATGTTATTCTGTTTCCTGCCTAAATTCTTTGCTGGGAGACAAGCAAGGAATCAGGCAGATGGAGATTAAAGTGCCGAGTTCATTACCGATGGATTTATGGGAAAATGAGGCTTACACATAAGGCAACAATGGGCTTTTTAATGCTTAACTCCATTAAAGTCCAGACTTAGTCACTCAATGTCAGGTACTGCTGGTCAACCACAGCCTTTCACACACAAGGTCAGGGCTGCTACTGTGAAGCTCATTGAATGACCAAGAACAGACTAGAGTGTATCTTCCCCAAATCCCGTAGATCCAAAGAAGAGAAGGAGGGAAGGGAATCAGCCATAGTTGTCCAGTTTTTATTCCTAAATTTATGAATCAGATAATTTAATCCTTCTCTCATAAGGAAAAGTTAGTGAGGGCATAGAGAAAATCAAGAATGTTATACTGATTATGTCCCTCTTCATGGAAACATGAGTCAAGGATAAAGGCACTATCTTTCAAAAAAACATAGTCTGATAGGGGATTGAGTATACTTATCATGATGAGCACTGAGTAATGTACAGAATTGTTGAATCACTGTATTGTACACCTGAAACTACTATAAAACACTATATGTTAATTATACTGGAGTTTAAAAACGTAAAAAATTAGAAAAATACATGAACCTAATAAAATAATACAAAGGGTATGATCAGCATTTACATCAGCATTCCTACTTCTGTCCTTCCCATCCAAGGACACATGTAGGTGGCCTAGAGCCAAGCATTTATCTTCTATGGCAAAAATTCGAGGTACATTCTCTGAAAAAAATTACACTAATTGTCAGAGAATGCCACAGAGTAAACCTTTCCTCTTTTAGAAACTTAGCAATGTAGATCACTTGTGATATATATTAGAATATTTAGATCTCAAATTTCAGTGGTAAAATTTTAGCTGGCAGTCTGTATATCACATACATTACTTTGTCAGGGTACCCTAATAGAGTCAGAGAACCTGAGCAAATTTGGCTTAAATGGTGAGCGTGGAAGCTTTCACCAGAGTCCATCAAAAAGGTATATACGCTTAGTGGGAAAGGCACACACCTCTGTCTAAACTATCAGACTATACCTCACTCTCCAGTCTGACCATAACTGTAATGAAAAAAGGTACCAAGGATTCTGGTTTCTGCTCTTCTCAGGAAACACTTTGCTACTTTGACATCAAAACCACATAAACAAAATACCAAAGCAGAACCTCAAACCCAATCAGAAATGGACATGCCTATATATGCTAGGTAATACCAACATTTTCATTTGATTGAATCCTCTCTGGCACAATCTGCATCATACATATGACACTATTGCCATGGAAGTTGATTGCTCTTTTACCCCCCTGAAAATAGTCTTTTGTTGTACTATAGAGGGTAAAATAAAGGGAGGACACACAGAAAAGGGGACGTGAAACAATTAGTAGTTTTAAAGTACTAGCAATACCAATGCTAGTTTAACTTAAAATCACAAGTAGCATGTCTGAGAGCAATGGGAGATCCCAGAAAACTATCTTGATCAGAGAAGAAATCATTCCTTTCCAAGTTAGTTTTTTGCTCACTCAGATGGAGGGGACACATGAAATAATGCACAATTACATATGACAGATATGTCATTATAAGGTTATTGTTATACATCTCAATGTCATTCTTTATTTTGCTTAATTCAGAAAGTGTATGCTCTATACAGTAAAGCTGTACTTGGTTGAATAAGCAAAATTTCTGTTCTCTTAATTAGGTGAAAATTACCCTGCTATAGTAGTGCTGTAAGCATATTATAGCTTCTTAGTAGATAGCCATGCAAATGCCATAGTTTTCTACAGTTTCCCACTGTATTTCCTGGGAGTAAAAAAGAGATAATGGTTGTAAAGTATTTAGTCCAGGGCCTGATATATAGTATGCCCTCAATAAATAGAAGCTACAAAGTCCCATTTGCTCACTCCAGACTCATCTCAGATCCTGAGATAGTTCTGATGAAGAGGTATGTTGGCAGCCTTGCCCTCTCTTCCCCTATCTAATGGCCCTTGGAACTTAGTCTCATTTCTTAGACCCCAAGTCCAGCTAATATTGATGGCCTGTCACATGCCCTCTGAGTGACCTTACTGCCAACCTGATTCAGGACCCCATGTACCAGGAATGAGAATCTGGAGAGTCCTTTATTATATAGCCTTTTCTTTTTCTCTCTTTTATGAGTCCTAGCCATGGGTTCTTTATTTTTATTTCCTCCTTCATGGTTTCTATTTAGTTTTCCTATTTAACACCCCTCTTCAGCTTAGGGTATTTCTCTGAATTCTATCCAGCATCTTGCCTGGCTCTTGGAAGCCTTCTCTCTCAAAGCTGAACCCTTCTTTCCTCATATTTCTACCTGATAGGAGACATATACATGGACAAACTTGGAGCCAACTATTGTTCACCTTTCCTAGATATTCTTTACCACTTAGATCTTCGTTCTTGCATGCCACTGGCCAGATGGACACTGAAAATCATCTTAGTCCCTTGAAGCTTCTGTGTCTGAAATGCCCCTACTCACACCATCCTATATCCTGGTGACATTGATGCTACTGAAACCTGGTTTCTCACCTCCCCACAAAAGATGTGTCAGTGGTCCAACATGCATCTCACCTCACCTCCCTGTGATAACACTAATTTTCCAGGCTGGGATACAAACTGGCTCATCTCCAAGTGCAGGGGTTGAGACAAGAATAGAGAGGGGGTCATAAAGCTCACCACTCAAAGGTGTTTATGAGTTACATCCTGGACCCTCAAACTCAAATGAGCTGAGAAAGTGATCTTTCCTTTGTCTTTGTCTTTGTCTTTCTCGAATCACAATCCCTGCAACATTTTATTCATTAGATTTATTTTCCTTATTCTCAGCTCAGAACTTCTGTGCAAGATGGAATGAGAAAGCGACAAACCCCTTCAGGCCACAAATCAGGAATTGTTTCAATTACCTCTTTTCTTGATGAAGCCCAGTGTATAGGTCCTGATGAAGCTATATCAGCACTTTTTCTGTTTTCCTTACAGAACAAATTGCCAGCAGGATTCCTGTTTATGAGGGTAGGAATTGCTTGTACAAATTTCCCATAAGGATTCTGACAGAAGCTTCTCTCTGCTAAAGCAAAGGGCTCCTTGTATCACTGATTTTGGGCGTGCAGCCAGAATAAGTCTGAAATCCCTTATGCCTACCAAGATACCCTTCCCCAAAACTGTATGATCTGATCTGTTTGAGAAACACAATTCATTTCTGTAATTATCTCAGAAGGGAGAAGTCTAAGTCTGTGTAATTATGGTGTTCATGCATTTGGAGGATTTTCTTAAGGTTGGATGTCAGCAGGGCGCCCAGGCAAAAGCTGAACAGTGGATCTAAGTGTTGAGGCCACAAGCAGGGTAGGGTGGAAGAGGCCCCATAATGACATGCTAAAGCCCAATTTCATACTGATCAATGCAGCTGTGAGAGGCCGAGACGAACAGCAGCAGCAGCAGCAATGGCAAAGCCAGCCATCTTTCCTAGGCTAATTCACTTTGAACAGACCATGAATGTGGAAGCCTCAGAGATGGTATTATAAGTTAGAACAGTGACAGTTAGACTAATGAACTGTGCCACACAATATGGATGAAAAATAATAATCATGATAACCTTTTATTAAGCATTGAATATATTAAATGTTATGTGTACATTGCATCAGCAATACTTTTTCAAGTGTCTTCTAATTGCCAGACACTTTTTCTAGGTACCAGAAATGTAGCAATGAATAGATAAGATAGACCGGTAGAAAACAGATAAACTCATTGCCCTTATGTCTCATCTAATACTCTTTAAATACCTTTAACTTTAAATACCTTCAAAGTGCTTCAAAGTGTGAGTTCTATCCACTAAGCAATGGCACCTCCTCCTGCTTAAAACAAACAAACAAACAAACAAACAAACAATCAAACAAACAATTTGGTCACACATGCAAACAATGTTAACAGTGGTTGTGTTTGTTTTCAATTGTGAAAAGCAAGGACATATCAGCCATTAGTTTAAAGCATTTGCTTCCTCCTTGAAGAACATACCACATTCCAAGCTGGTGGCTTAGCTGAGACTTTAATAGGTCTTCTCACTATTCTATTAGTTTGGTTGGTCCTGAGTGATATGGAATACGGTTAAGATTCCATATGTTTCATGGTCATTGCTCCACTGTTATAACTTCTATACTATAAAGTGTATCTCTTTGATGGGCAATACTGTATGGGATCCCATGCCTACAAATCTAGCATTCTGTAAGTCCTTGGATGGTGATACTAGAGGAAGTACAGCAGGGAATGCTAAGACATATCTGGAATAAGTGCCATTTCGTTTAAAGATGAATTGAAACTCCCTTGAGGATGAAAGAGGCCTGATGTAAGCAACTTGCCACAAAGTTACTGGCAGATATTCTGGGGACATGGTGCCCTATCAAGGGATGCAGTGTTGATTTTTGCTGGCATTTTGGGCATGTCAGAGGCTAGGTTAGCCTAGATAAGAAGGACCCCAAACTTTGGACCCATCCATAGGCTTTATTTCTCTCACCATGGCTACTCAGTTCATGGGCCCATTGACAATCACAAGCGTGGCCAAGGATAGAGGCTGGCTGACAACCACGGGATGGTGCATCATCTTGTCCACCCACTTAAGGACCTCCTCGCAATGGAGGGTCTCTGGTGGACATTCACAGAAAATAAAAATGTCCATATTTTTTCCCCACTTTCATTGGCATGTCTGTATACCCTCGTCTCTGATCTAATCTTGCTCCTTTAGGCCCCTAACCAAGTAGACAAGCATTTCGCCAGTGCTCAAAGATGTGTGTATGTTATTAACTCAAGTCATTTCTCAATTCATACAAAGTGAATAGTCAAATGCACTCTCACAATTCTCCATTTAGAGGATTTACCTTACCACAGTCTTTTAGAATCTAGCCTGAATAGGACTATACTGAAGTACCATCTATTTTCAGCTCAAATCAACATAGTGGGGAAAAAAAGACCTTGTAAGCTAGGTTTTGTTTTTGTTATTGTTTCTGCCTCTACTTTTATTCACAGGAAATCAGGTGATGTGAGGTCATAGATGTAAACTGTGGAAGAAGCATCACTAATATGTTGAAGCACGTCTTAAGTATAGCTTACATATGTCTCTAGACCTCTTTGGGCTTGATCCTAAATATACAATTTATATTGTTCAGTGTATAGTAGATTGTTGCTGTGCCCAATATTATGATTTGGAGAATCTGATCATATCTACCTCATGTTTGATGGCTTCACTTACCTGGTAATCTGTTGTTGGGTGCTCAGTCTTTTTTTTTAAGTTTATTTATTTATTTTTGAGAGAGAGAGAAGGGGAGGGGCAGAGAGAGAGGGAGAAAGAGAATCAAGGGATTGAACTCACAAACCATAAGATCATGACCTGAGCTGAAATCCAGAGTTGGATGCTTAACTGACTGAGCCAACCAGGTGCCCCCATTGGGTGTTCAGTCTTTACCAGGACCCAACAGCACTCCAGGAGGTGCTTTTTAAATAATAACTAGTTCTCTGCTATGGTAGGGGTCTGTGCTGTGCTTTCCTATTGAAGTTTGACAGAAGTTCCAGACAGCATCCTTATATATCACAGATAGTTCTAGAACCATTGGCTTTGCCAAATTATACGGCTCAAATAGCAGAGAGGCTAGCAACACAGCCAAGACCTGTTACAGAGCTTTCTTTCGCTCTGGATCCCATTCAAAACTGTCAGTATTTCAAGTCAGCAGATAAATGGATTGGAGAGCTATTCTCAAAATATAGTTAGAAATCCAAAATCCAAAGAGGTGTACCAAATGCCATACTTCCTTCTTAGCAGTAAAAGGTACAAAATGCAAAAGTTGCCCTCATCCTTAGATGTCTCAGCATGTCTTAGACAATTGGACCCCTAAAACATTCACTAATGTGGTATGTAGTTAGTTCTTTATGGGGTTTATCTCCAACCCTCTGACATGTATTTATCTTGCTAAGGTACCAGAATACTTACTATTTTCTGTTCACCAAGTCTAATATGCATGATATCTTCAATATTGTGGACCAGTATAATTCCTGAGAAGTGTCAAGGTTCCTGTTGACTATGTCATGACAGAAAGTCTGAGACTTAATATAGCCCTGGGAAAAGATAATGATGTATAATGCTGTCCTCATCACATAAAAGGAAACTGTCTTTGACTCTCCTTTCTGTTAGAATTAGGGAAGAACACATTCACAAAATCAGTAGCCTCATACCCAGTACCAAAGTCTGTGTTGCTCTGTTTCACAAAGATTTTACATTCAGCACAGTAGGTTTATTGGGATGGCCATAACACTTGGTGAAGTTTATGAGTCTACTGTCTTCCACCATGACTCATAGGCTTTTTTCTTCAGGGTCTATACAGGTGAATCTAGGTGAATTTAATAAGGATATGTAGGGAGCATTATCTTTGCATCCTTTAAGTCTGATGATAGGGCTATTCTCCACATTTCCTCTTGGAATGGAGTATTTCTTATGCTTAAGTTTCTTGGCAAGGGGGTAGAGGCAATCTCAGGAGTTTCCTGTAACTTTGACTTGTACTCCATAGGTCAGGAAATAATAAGTGTTCTGCCAGCTGTTAAGTGTACTACCTCAATTGTACACTAGGGAATTGGAAGATGAATCTGTGGACTCAATGAACCCTCTGTGGAATGGACTTATGTCAGAACTGTTCATCACCTGACCTTTGTTAGCTTCCTTCTGGAGCTCCTGGATAGTATCTTGGATCCTCTGTATCCGTGTCAGCTTAGATCCAGTATTCAACTGTCCTTGAATGGTCTAAGTATACCATGTTCCTTTTGTATAGTTACTCTAGTAAATCAATTTTAAAGAATACGTATGTATATGTATATACATATATACACACACACACATTTATATATGTAATCCATTATATATATATTATTCTTTATATATATATTATTCCTTAAGAGAAACAAGCCTCCTCTTCAATTGATAACCTGTGGGTATGTGAACTAATCGAGATCTGGAATTTGAGTGAAGGACTACAGGTTTTCATTGTGTTGGCTGACATCAGCCAGCTCTCAATTTTGTTGTTGTTGTTGCTGTTGTTGTTGTTGTTGGGTGGTACAGAGGAGGTTACATTAATTCAAGTTGAATAACATCTTTGTTAGCTGCCCATCTATCTTGTCCCCTGGAACATTCTAATCTATGAACCATTACCATAGAATCCCTCAGGTAAAGTCACTTTGATTGCTATCTTGGCCCTTCCCATTATAATAATCACATCTACTTTGCCTCTAATGGTTGAGTACTGCCATTTTGCCTTTGCTATTCTGAGATCATTAGATCATTTAATAACCCACTGATATTTAGCAGTCTAACAAGAAGATAGCAATTCTACTACAGCACCAACAGATAGAAGTCTCCACTGAGCTTCTAAAATCTACTCTTCATGGAGTCTTCATTGTGGTCTTGGTAAAGGAGTCTCTATCTATGGGTCCTTCCACTGAATAGTCAGTTAGTGGGGTTTTCTGGTTTCACGTAATAAATTCATTCTAACATTCTCACATCCCTTATTAGCCTTTTGGCTCCTTCCGTTTTCTGTCTAGGCAGTTCTGGCATCTCCACCTCATTTAGTGTGCACCACCATTGTGGACAATCTTCAAGGAATCCAACAGTGGATTTGAACTGGTTCCAGGTCTCTTTGCCAGAGCATTAAATCCTGAATCTTTGTTCAGGCTATGGTGAGACAAGACCCAAGTTTTTGTTCTTGGCAAAAAAAGAGTTGAGTGACAGTGGATTTTGAAGAGGAAAAAGCAATGCTCTGTAAGGCATCTGCCTCAGTTAAGGCCTTGTCAAGGTGTTTAGGCAATGGGAGTTGCTTTTTGCGAATAAGGGGGAATTCCTTTTGCCTGGGTGGAGTATTTAGGAGAACCTCAAGGGTTAAGATTCTCAAACTCCTTCACTTACTGGTTGAGGGGTGCCCTCAGGGCATTAATTTTCCTTCACTTCCAGGCTGCACATGAGGAAAGAGCAGTGTCCTCCTATTCGCTATACCACCATGTCAGAGAAGACCCAAAACATAGGGGGGAAAAATAGGTGGTATATCCTTGAGGTGAGATGTTGCCAGTGAGTCAAAGACCCTAAGAACCATTTGCTATAACCACAGTTGGAATCAGAAGTGAGGCCAAGAGAATGTGAGACAGTGCACAGATGTGTCTGTAATAAATAGCAAGAAGAGGAAAAAGAAGTGGAGGAAAAAGACTGGCTTAAATTAATTGTCCAAGATAGTACCTCTAGTACCTGGTAGAGAGTGAGAATTAAAAGCTAGTCTCTTTAACTCCAGATACCATCTCTTAACCACTGTTGCTTTTCTGGGCAACAAAAAATACAAGAATGAGTATTTTGACACTCAAGTAGGAGGGCAGAACTTAGCTCAGCAGCCATCTGTGGATGTTTCACCTTTAGCGTCCAAAAAAATATAGCTGCCTAGAAAGCTACTGTTCCAAAGTCTCAGTGCCTTCTGGAAATTTAAAGCCTGCTAAGCACTTATCCAATATGGCAAAATTCCCTTGGGAGCCCCAAGGTCTTTATAGCTTTCCCTAATCAAGCCTACATATTTGTTCTTTGAACACTAAACTTGCTACAGCTCCGGCATCTTTGATCTAAAGATTACTTCTGCCAGGACTTTCTTTCCCTGTCTCATTGTATGGTGGACCTCAAGTATGAGCTCAAGTACTATCTCTTCAGAGAGGCTGTCCCTAACTACCTCATCAAAAGGAACACACACCACCCATTTCCTCCATTGCCCTCCACTACATTACCTGAATCTTGTTCGGTACCATCGGCACCATCAAAGGCTTTGACAATTTGGTATTTGTTTGTAAGTTTATTGTTGGCTTCCTCACTAAAATACAAACACCCTGTGGACAGGCACCCTGTCCATTCTGTTTACCATTGTATCCCTTATTCTCAAATTGTGCCAGGCATATAGGAGATACTCCAGAAATATTTGCTGAGTGAACAAATGAAAGTCATTCAATAAACAATAGTTTTCTCCTTAATGCCTATGTATGGCTTTCCAAGAATTACCAAATAACTTACAGACCACAGGGACATGACAGCATCAATGGGCCAGGGCCAGTATCACCAGCACACTGCACAGAATGCAGAACAGACTTTATCCTCTACAGCATGCATTTCTATATAAACATGACAAAATATTGAGCAATTAGACAATGATAATATAACCAAATGTAAAGACAAAAATTCAGAACCTTAATAAAGAACAGCAACCTTTCAGAAATGTGATGCCAACTTTTCATTTTTTCTTTCCTCTGGGAAAGTGTTGAGGTGATTTTTGTCCGTTAATAGGTGACATCATTGTCCTTGGTGCTAGGAATGAAATACAAAACTGAGTTGCTTGCTAAGAGGTTCAGAGTGTTCTTCTGTGACTTACTTTTTAAAACCATTCACACCTCCTTTGACATTCCTAGCAAGGCCTGGAATTTTGGTCCTTTTAGCCTTTCTTATTGGTTTTCTCTTCAGTTCTTTATTTGACTTGATTTAGAACCTGCCTCCAGATGATGTGCTTCATGACTGCTTTTGAAATCACATAGAAATCTTCAATTAAGAGTTACTCCAAGCCTCGTAATCTAGCTGAAATCTCAATCCAGCTTTGGATGCTCAGTTTCATAAAACAGAAATGCAGTTTGTCCGTATAAAGAGATGTACATTTTAAGTTTGTAATATCCATGTGGTGACTGGAATATTGAGGTTCACGTTTGGAGGTGACCTTGTCCCATTAATGGTAAATTTAGGAAATTGAATGATCACTGGATTGTTGAGTAAACATCAAAATCAAAAAATGGAATGTTAACTATTTTGTGGAATATCTCATTCGAGGTCAAAAGGACCAGAGTTCTAATCCAGACTGCCACTCATTAGCTATGTGAACTTGAATAGAGGACTTAACCTCTTGAGTTCTCAATTCCATCATCTATTAAAAGAACAGAGTAAAAATAGTATCTACTTTGTGAGGTTGTGAGGGTGAACTGAACAAATGCTCATAAAGCCCTTAGCACAGCATGTGGCCATGGAAAGCACTCGATAAATGTTAGCTGTTAATGATACCAATAAAAATCGGCTTGGCATACCTTTCCCTGTGTCTCCACCAGGAACCTTTTCTGTCATTCTTCAAGACTGTTCAAAATTGTTTTGCTCTGCTTCCCACACAAGTGGCCTTAGTCGCCCTCCTTGCCGTGACACCATTGTTCATATTTCTATAGTACTGATGATATTATTATTCATGTCTGTATTACAGGTACTAACCCATGATAGTTATTCAATAAATCCTGATTGAATGAACACATACCCTCTGCACATTACCCTTGACCTCACCTGAATCCAGCAGCAGCGTATTGTGAAGTGAGATTTCTGAAGCTCTAAATTGTTAGAGAAATTACTGTTTTATAGGAGCCAGAAGCACACAGAAAAACCTTCACATTCAATGCCTGGACCAACTATATTTGTCCTCCAGGCTTTGTACAGGTAGGAAGAGATCTCAGCATAAAACCCTAAAATCAAAGTTCTAACATTGCTGACATATTTTGAAAAATGCTGGCCCTGAAAGTAAAGATAGGATCTTGGAGCCACTCTTAGTATGCTTCTGCTTGAGGTTTGAAAAGCAGTTTCAGGGAAAGTGTCAATAATTCTAGTAGATAACAAAAACAAATATTTTCCAAAATATCTGCTGCTAAAGTCAGCCCTTAGCTTACTCATTATAATGCTCTTAATATTTAATCTCATTAGTTAATTGCCTGGCTAGTAAACATCTCCTTCATCATAAACTTATTCTTCTGGGCTGTCATTAGAGACTCACATGTTCAGAAACGCATAAAATTCCTCACCCCCCTCAATGCTCAGTGAAGAATGAGGACTCTGTGACCCTTAGGACCTTTCCAACTATGAAATTCTATGATTCTGTGATTCCTTCAACCAGATAAAATGTTACTGTTTTTCACGATTCACACCAGGAAGAGAGAGCCCATCTTACCCATTCAGATGTGAATTGTGCACAAAATTGTGTGAATTATGTTGTGTAAAAATCCTATCGGTTGGTTCAAAAAGAGATAGTATAGAACTCTTCAAATTGTGTAGTTATTTCGCCAAGAGGAGGGTTCTAGAAGGCCTCACCTCCAAAACCTCAGGGATTATTGAAGCCAAACTTCCTTCCCTTGCATCATCTTGAGACAAAGTCCCTTTAGGTATCTTGGCTAACCAGCCTTGTAAACTCATTTCAGTATCACTTTATCTCCCTTTAGACTATATCTTGCCTAGAAATAGCACTAAATGAATGATCAAGAGCAAATGAATCTGCTGAATCACTCTGGGTTCTCTCTCTCTGTTGGTCTCCCCTCTTTTTTTCTGAGAGATTTTATTTCTGACAGTCTCCCTAAGAGCCATCTCATGAATCATCTTACTTCCTCTGAGAATATCTGCTCTCAGAGGCTGTGAACCCTCCAGGGAAGGTTGTTTCTGGCTGAGGCACAGGCTGTGCAAATCAGGAAAATGATTTAGCTTTAGCTGAGAAAGCACTATTTAAATGCAGCATCACCTCTTTCTTTGCTATTGTGTTCAGGTATTGCCCCATTATATTCATTCACTTATTCATATCTTCATTTATTCTTTCACTCACTTTCTTACACATTTACTTACTCTTGCAATCAGAGTTCAACATTAAACAACTCCAGGATATTTCTTACATTATTCAAGTGTTACTTCATTTACCATTTTGCTTAAAACTGGGCACACAAACTAAATGATGCATTTCTGCCTCATAGATCTTTTTCATACATTACACTAGTAATGTGTCATATTAAAATATAGAATATATATGCCTTTAATGGGACCACTGTTAGGACCCCAACCTTGAGCATCTTAGTATGTGCCAGGGACTTTGCTCAGCAGTTCTTTTAGGATCTCCTTGATTTCTACAATAATCTTATGAGCAGTCATTATTATTCTTTGTTTCCTTATGACAGACTCTGGCAAGGCTAAGATCATGCCTTATTCCTCATTCTATCCTAGATGGCTATACCCAATGCCTGGCAAATACTAAGTGCTTATTTATTTATATGTGCATTTATCAAAAATTATCACTAGCCCACTGTGAACTATGTTAGCCTGTGGGAATGAAGTTAAATGCAAAGTGGATATGATCCTTGACTTTATAGAGCTTACACTCCAGTAGAGGAGATAATGTTTGATGGATGAGTAAGTGGACATAGAGACTAAGGTTAAGAGGAATTAAGTAACTTCTAATTAGTAACAAGATTAAGATTCACAGCAAGGTCTATGCTTCTTCCATGATACCTTGCATAGGACAATTTTAGGCAGAATACTTATTTTAAAGGAGCTCACGGTCTAGAGAGAAGAGGTAGTGTGGGAGGGGAGAGGAAGGCAAGTAACCAAACATTTACAATGTAAACTATATGACATTTAGTGAATCTGTGTTATATGCTAGGTACTGTTTGAATGGCTTTCTGAATATTGACTCTTCTAAGTCTTACAACAATTTGGGAGACATGTAGTATTTAGTCCCCAGTTACACATGATGAAAAGAGGTACAGAGAAGTTATGTGAGTTTCTAAAGATCACCCAACCGGTAAATGTTAGAATTTGAATCCAGGGAGCCTGGTGCAATATCGTATGCTTTATTACCATATTACAGTACCCTTCTCAGTGTCACAGTACGCTAGGAGCTATGCTAGCCTCTTTGGATTCAAAGGCAAATAAGATATTCCCTGCATCTTTATTTTTATTTTTAAAGTTTATTGAGGTATACTTAGTATATAAAAAGTTGCATATATTTGATATATACATTTTGATGAATCTGGATATGTACATATACCCATGACCCAATACCACACATAAGGTAATAAATATATCCATTGTCTCCAAAGGATTTCTTGTGTCCTCTTGCCGTGTGTGTGTGTGTGTGTGTGTGTGTGTGTGTGTGTGTGTGTGTAAGGGGGGTAAGAACACTTAACATGAAACCTACCCTCTTAACAAGTTTTTAAGTATATAACACAGTGTTGAAAATTATAGGCACTATGTTGTACAACAAGTCTATAGAATTGTAACTCCACATTCCCTGCCCTGGCAAATACAATTTTATCCTCTACCTCTATGAATTTGACTATTTTTGATACCGATCTAAGTGGAATCATACATTTTTGTCCTGTTGTGCCTCATGTTTTTCACTTAGCATAATGTCTGTCCATGTTGTTGCAAATGGCAAGTTTTAAGGTTTATAAAAGACTTTCAATGGCTATTCCATTATATTTATATATCACATTTTCTTTATCCATTCATCTCTCTATGGACATTTCAGTTGTCTCCAAGTCTTGGCTATAATGAATATGCCACAAATCTTGGCTATTGTAACCATGCTGAGCTTAAAGAGTACTCACTGGCTGTGGTAGACTGAATTACTAGCCTCTACATTCACATGTTTTTCATGACCTTGTATATGCTGGGTATTTCCCTACACCTTGACTTTGGATATATGACTTGCTTCAGTCCAGTTTTATCTAATGAGCCAAGATGACTTCTGGGCATAAAAATATAGTCTCTAACTCTTTTTTTCACCCAGTGGCATAGAGGTGGAAGAGACAGTGTGACACTTCCAGTCATAGGCCCTAAGCATTAAAGTGGGTTTCTGCTTGCTTTCTTGTGCCACTGTCTTCTTCATGGGAAGAACATGCCCAGGTTATCCAAAGAGGAAGAGATACACTTAGAGAAAAAGTACCTAGTTGACAAGCAGCCTTACGGTTTGAAGCAGAGCTACCCAGGTGAGCTGAGATGAGCCTAATCTACATCAGCTGACCTCCAGTCTAGGAGCAGATGCTCAAAGAAGTCCAACTGAGATCAGCAAAATCATCCCAGCCAACCTACCGAAACACAAGCAGCAAATGAATGCATATGTGCATTCATTTTCTAAGGCTTCCATAACAAAATACTACAGCCTGTGTGGTTTAAACAACAAAAATTTATTTTCTCTCAGTTCTGGAAACCAGAAGTTGAATATCAAGGTGTCAGCAAGTTTAGGTTCCTCTGAGGCCTCCCTTTTTTGCTTACGATGGCTATCTTCTCACTGTGTCCTCACGTAGCACTTTCCCCCATGTGTACACATGTCGGTGTTCTAATCTCTTCTTATAAGGAACTAATATTAGAGTAGAGCCCACCCTTATGACCTTATTTTACTTTAAATACTTATTTAAAGACCCTATCTCTAAATGTAGTCCCATCTGAGATATTGGGGGCTAGGGCTTCAGCATACAGATTTCTTTGGGACACAACTGAGACTATAACAATATGCTTATGAGATATTGTGTTCTTTGTTACACAGAAATAGCTAACCAATACAGGTGGGGAGGGCCAGTTTTATCTAATGAGCCAAGGTAACTTCTGGGCATAAAAATATAGTCTCTAACTCTTTTTTTCCTCAATATTGAAAGTTATTAAAATCTCTTTGAGTGGACACTAGTAACCCAGACCAGATTTCATGACAGGGAAGGGCAACAAGGCCTCAGAGTTATCATTATCATCACAGTAGGAAGGAATAAGATCAGTGTGCCCTAAACCAAGAAGGTTGGATAAAAGGAGAAGAGTGGTTACAGATCTATGAGGCTGTCACCCAGTTATCCAGGTGGCAGATAACATGCCCTGAGGAAATAGCTGTTTGAGTACACTTAAAAGCCAAGATGCTGAGAGGCCATATTAAATCTGGTATAAGGTGCTAATGCTTAGTGTAATGTCGAGGGAAGGACATGTTTCAGTTTCAAGTGCAGCGTCAAGAGTGTCCATCCTTTGCCAACCACAGATGAGCTCTTCAAGGGGATTCTTGGACACATCGTGGAAAGGAAGCTTTTGTGATGTGATAGAAAACTAGTATGGGCATTTGGGGGTCTCAGCAATTGTACTTTAAGGGCATGTTCTTAGCCTAGCAGCAGCAGCTTTGCCTGGGAACTCGTTAGAATGTTAGAAATACAGAATCTCAGGCCTCAAGCTGCTAAATCAGAATCTACATTTTGAACGGGATCCTGAGGAAATTTAAAAAAAAATTTTAATGTTTTATTTATTTTTGAGAGAGAGAGAGACAGAGAATGAGCAGGGGAGGGGCAGAGGGAGAGGGAGACACAGAATCCAAAACAGGTTCCAGGCTCTGAGCTGTCAGCACAGAGCCCAATGCAGGGCTCGAACTCGTGAACTGCAAGATCATGACCTGAGCTGAAGTCAAACGCTTAACCAGGTGTCCCAATCCTGAGGAGATTCTTAACACACCATGAAGTTTGAAAAGCGCTCCCAGAGAGGACAGTATTGTCAGGAGAGGGAGGTTGTTGAGGTAAATTGAATGGTACATTGAAATTCCCTAGTTACATTAGAATTCCCTTGTGACTGTTGTTTCATCTAGAAACCTAATCAGGTTATCACTTCTGCTGGCCAGTTTTATGTGTCGGCTTGGTTTACATACAGTCCTATCCAATCAAACACCAATCTAGGTGTTACTGTGAAGATAATTGGTAGATATGAGTTTTTTGAAAATGATTCTCCTCGTCTGGCTTTATATGTTGTTGTAGGGAAGTCTTTCTGCCTATCTGATTGTCTTTCCTTTGTGTTTTTCTAAATAAGTTTATGTATTTACTTTGAGGTAGAGAGATTGCATGGAAGTGGGGAAGGACTGCGAGGGAGAGTGAGAGAGAGAATCCCAAGCAGGCCCCTCACTGCCACTGCAGAGCCTGATGCAGGGCTGGATCCCACAAACTGTGAGATCATGACCTGAGCTGAAATCAAGTGTCGGACACTTAACCAACTGAGCCACCCAGATGCTCCTGATTTGATTGTCTTTCCTTTATAAATGATGTGGTTTTTGTTTGTGGTTTTTCTGTGTTGTTTGTTTTTGGCTTTAGACTTCTTTTCTAAAGTCTAATAGTTTTATTAATATGTGTCTCAGATATAACTACTCCAGATCAGATCAATTTTCACTACACAGTGTGTCCTTTCAATACTTGGAAATAGTCCTTCCCTTATTTATGGAAAAATATCTTGGATTATGCTTTAAAATATTGTTCTGTTGCATTGTTTTGTTTTTCTTCTTCAGGGACTCCAATTATAGGTATATTAGATCTTTGCCTACACCAAATACTTTCTCTTGGTTCTTTTTTAATTTTGTTTTCATTCTCTTGGCTGTTTTTATTCTCTTGACTTTCTGAGTCATTACATTTCAATGCAACATTTTCTTTGTCAGGCAATTTTTAATGTCTTCATTTCTAAGATGAATTTGAGTTTTTCTACAATTTCTTTCCTGGGTTTGGTCATCTTGTATCTTCCTGGCTTTTTGTTCATATTGGTTATGAGTTTTAATTTCTGATTTGAGGTATTTATTTCACATCTGCAAGTTCTTATTTTCAGGTATTTAATTCAGGTGGAAATATGTTACACACCCCCCCACCTTTTCTTTTACTTCATGATTAACATTTGAGGAGCTTTTTTAACAGCTGATATATTTTAGTTTATATTTTGTTTCTCTTTAGTCTAATTTTGTGTGGATGCCATTTGCTTTTTCTGTTTATTTTGAATGTCTAATTTTCCAAACCAGCAAAGGCAGTTGTATCCACCCAAAAATGAGTTTTGAGAGGTTTACTAGGTACCTTAGTTCAAGACTGCCCTCTTGTGTTGGGATAGTGAAGTACAGTTTCTCTAATTTTGCTGGTTTTGTGGGAGGAGGATTTATATTTATTCTGCTTATGATATCCTTTCTCTCTCTGTCTCTCTCTCTCCTCTCTCTCTCTCTCTCTCACACACACACACACACACAACAGTTTCTTACTTTTATTTCCTTTTTCCCTTCATCACTAGGCACCAGGGAGCATATGTCCTTCTCAGGCTGCTCCATTCCCCATCCAGAAGTGTTGCTTTGGGTTCTCCTTGTATTCAAATCTCTTCCTTTTCAGCTAGAGCTCTGATCTACTAGATTTTAAATTTGTTCTCAGTGTCTTTCAACTCATGGTGGCGCTTTCATGGTGGGAGTTACTTTGGGGCAATTCTGTTTGGACTCTGTCCTCCCCATGTCCCTGCTCCTGTTTCCTAAGACCTCTTTAATATCTGTGCCTGCCTGTTTTTCAGAACTGGATTTAAAAAGTATATTCCTACTTGTGTTTCAAGCTCATAGTTTTATTTTTTTCTGTTGCTTGTATATGCAGAATGTGTAGATTGTGTGTGGTTTAAGTTGCTGCTCTTTATCCAGATGAGTTTTGGGGGAATGATTTAGGAGGTCACCGTTATTCTTTGTCAAACCAGAAAGACCAGATGATTTGAACTGAAGCAAAAGAGTGTCAAAAGTAGGGTTTGGAAAGATAAAGCTTGCAACAGAGCTCAGAAATGTGTTTGACTACACATTTGAATGTCTCAAAGAAAAAAAAAGCTGCATTCTTCTTTGCTCAGGTGCAAGCAATCCTCCAGGGCACCCACTCCCACTCACCACATCCCTCTTAACCTCACCCTGGCTCACAGAGGGTGAGGCAGAGAATTAATTACTGGTGGGGTTTTCATGAGCAATAGTGCTTCTGCTGTCCTTGTGTCTGACTGCACAGTTTCTTAGTTGTATACTTTTTTTCTCTTCCCAGGCTAATATTGCCCCTAGTTTTCTCAGACCCATTCAGTGAGTGAATTTTGACTTACTTTAAGGTTCTCCCTAAGTACCAGCTCTTTTAGGAAGACTTCTATGGCTTACTGCAACCTGTATTAGGAGTCTTTCTTGTGTGCAACTAGAGCAAACCATACTCATCCCCATCAGTGAACCTGACATGTTGTTCTGCTTGTGAGTATACCTCTACTATAAAGCATAGATGCTTCATGATTCCTTCTTCATCTTTTTATTTCCCTGACATTTGCTAAATGCTTAAATAAACCAGAATAAAATATTCTGGTGCATCTCAGAATAGAGCAAAATGATGGGTAAAGAAATGAATACAACTGCTCTAGAAGTGCTTATACTCTTCATAGTCCTAATCAATGGGAAAAGGTCTACCTAACTCTTTTGTTATGAGTGAAGGGCCACTGGTCTCTATAGAATAGGGTTCTAGCTTGTGTCCCTGGCTGTAGAGCCACTTGGACATAAATATTGACCAGACCTCCCTCAGAGTCTGGAAGCACGGAACATTTTGCTGAGTGAGCATCCAGGTGATCTTTCTATTCTTGTTTTCAGCCAGGTCCCATTTGGGACACACAAATAAATATGTCTTCTCTATATAAGGCTAAATAGGAAGAAAAAATCTATCCTCAAAGTCTGAGGAAAGAAATTTTCTCTTCAATTAGAGGCAGAATAAAATTCATGTAGCCTACTTTTCTGCTTTCCTTACTTGATCTTTAATTGTATTTTCCAAGAGTATTTGGTAGTGAAGAATGACCTGGTTTTGTGGGGTGTTGTTGTTGTTGTTGTTGTTGTTGTTTGGTCCAAGATCATTTTAATTCTTGAATTCAGAAGTCTATTTTTTCCCTCTTCTCTAGGGATACCTGGGACTATAAGAGTCACCAAAGCACAGAATTTAGTACTCAAGGAGACCTTGGGATCCACTACTCTTCCCCATGACAGCCAAACACTGATTTGATCATAATTATAGAATGAATAGTAAAATCGGTTTCTTGAGTCATAGTTGTGTGTTCTTTCTGTATGTGTTTATCTAAATCAAAAGCTGATACAAATATACATTATACATTTATGTATGTAAGTATACACTATATCTAACTTATATTTTATTATATTTTCATTAGTATATTTTAAATTATATTTAAAATTAAACATATGTATATGTGCATGTATCATCTCTGCTTCAAGTCAGGATGGTGGCCTCTCCCTTAAAACCCCTAACATTCTGCTTGGCTAAGGGGTTCCAAGGGGCAGTTTGAAAATCACTTTACTACATCATGTAGCCTTGAGGTTATAAATATGAATTCTCCCTGCCATTCTCCACCAAAGTTTAAGAAAGCTGGAGACGTTTCTTCCTTTATTTTTCTCATGAAAAAGGAAATAAAACATTCTTTAAAAAATGAAAAATAAGCAGGTGTTCTCCCAAGTTTTTCCAGGCTTTTATGTCATTCTCCATCAGCTACGATTTTCTCTTCCAAATTTTCCACTTTGGAAGGCAGAGTTAATAACCAGTTTGGGTCCTTTTGGAGAATTTGCTGTCTCAAAATACTACCTTCTACTCTTTTCTATCTAGGTCTTTTCCTACAGGGGCAACTCTATTTTCTTTGAACACAGACAGCAGTAATTCACAGTCTTTGTTTTGCCACACCCCAGGGTGTCTTCAGCCATAAAGCGGTGTCAAGAGATTGTCAAAACAAAATTAATTGAAATTGAAACAATGAATTCCTGCCATATAATATCTTCAGAAGGTGAAAGGGAGGGTGTGTCTCAGAATAGAGCAAAATGAAAGTGTCCCAAAGGGTAGGGATTGTTGACCCAAAGGGAAGATGAAAAGTCTTTTTCTCTAAAATCACCCATGTTTTTAAAACCCTGCAGGTTTTAGAAGGAAAAAAAAACAACAACCCAGAATTGTCAAAACAAGAAACCACATCTTCTTACAAGTCAGGGCCCTCCACAGCATTTGTGACAGTTGGAACACCAACTAAAGTTTTTTTTAACACCAAATTTAACATACACAGGCATTTCAGATCTGTCACTAGAAGCAGGATGATGTCAGTGAGAAAATCTGGTGGTGTTTTGTTTTCACAAGTTTCTCAGATCTGAAATGGAGCTGTTTGTTGAGCACATCACCACAGTGGAGGGGGGGGAGGCATATAATAATTAGTGATCTGAGAAATGAGGTTAAGAATTGAAAAATGCTTATTAACAAGTAGAAGGGCTGTCAAAGGGAGGAAGGCAGGGAGACAAACATGGTGCTTATCATTCCTGGAGGTTCCAGTTTTTTCAGAAGCTTTGGAATTATGTTCCCTGGGCCATGCATATGGCATGATTAAAGCCAGAAAGTCACATATTGGGGGGATACCACTGAAATCATGCTTGAGACACATGTCATGACATGGGGCATCTTTTTATCCCAACCCATTTGTGCCTTGCCTTTCAGACTAAGGGGGCTTCTCTAGTTTAAATTTTTAGTTGAAACATGTATGAAAGCTCTATACCAACAAAGATGCTTTGAAATACATATGGCAGTAATGAGATTTTTAGGAATCTTTCATTATCCTATGCCCATTTAATTCTCTGCATCATGGTAAGGAGCAGTGTTCCTCCTGATTAAATTTTCTTTGCACTAAAGTAGCATTTAATTGTTTTAAAATGGCTCTGTGTCCATTAATCTGGTGTCCTCATGAAGAATGTAGAGTTTCACCTAATTTAGCTAGTATCTTTCCACGTAAGAGAGGGCCCCTCAATACCCATTTGCTCCTTTTCATTAGTAACAGAGTCCAAGTTTTATATTGGCAGCAATGATCATAGTTAAAAGAAGACATTTCCCAGATAATTTTTCACCTAAGTGTGGCCATGAAATTAAGTTCTTGCCAATGACATGCAAAGAAAAAGTTGTATGACAAGGAAGGCGTTAACTCATAAATATGCCCATTTAATTCACCTTTCTCCTCCCTGCAATCTGGTATTGGTTCTGATGGCTGGAGTTCTAGCAGCTGACATGATCCACGAAGTTTTTACAGTGGAAAGCGTGCTTTAGGGCAATAAAGCAGAATGATAGGTGAAGGTTTGGCTTCTGGCAATTTCATAGAATGACCATACTAGTCCTAGACTGCTAAACTCTGGGGCTTCAAGTTATGTGAGAGAATGAAAACCTAATTTGTTTAAACAGTTATTTATGTTCTCTGTTGCTGGCAGCTAAATGCAATTCTTAATTAACATAGCAACTCCCTTGCTATACATAAGCTCAGTGAAAGCAGAGCAACCAATCATTAGACCTATTCTCAGAAATATGGCCTTATACAGCAAAGGATTGACAAATGAATGTAATTTATACACTTATAAAATGTGTCATTTAAAAATTCCTCCTACTAAATAATTTTTAACATTCACTGTCTGCCAGTTCCATTTGTCTCTGATGTAAGCCTTTCCTATGTAAAATTCATGGTTTTGACATTAAGACATTGGTAATTCAGGATTAGACTCAGATATTTATATATTTAGTGATGAAACACTCATAAGTATTTGCGTTAGAACCCTTAATGTGGGGAATATATATAACCTTAGACCCATTTAAGCTAAATGGTAATTTATTTGCTCATGTGGCTGGGAAGTCCAAGGTCACATGGGCTTTCAGCATGGTGCGATCTAGGTGACCAAAGTGTGTCATCAGATATGTCACCATCTTTTAGCTCTGTTTATTTTTGTATTTTTGTTTTTCTGTAAGCCTATTGGATTTATTTTCTCCTGCTATGGAGAGACCTTCTGTGTGATGGAAAAATTGGCTGTAGGCAGCCTTCTTTTTTTTTTATTTTTTAAATGTTTTATTTATTTTTGAGACAGAGAGAGACAGAGCATGAGCGGGGGAGGGACAGAGAGAAAGTGAGACACAGAATCCGAAGCAGGCTCCAGGCTCTGAGCTGTCAGCACAGAGCCCAATGTGGGGCTCAAGCCCATGTACCGTGAGATCATGACCTGAGCTGAAGTCAGGCGCTTACCCAACTGAGCCACCCAGGTGCCCTGGCTGTAGGCAGCCTTCTAAGCAGGCATCACCGTTGCTCATGTTACTGAGGGCAGTAAGTCTGTCTGTCTCAAATCTATTTGGTCCTGAATGGGTCTGTGCTCTTAGACTAGTCACTGTGGACGAATTTGGCTCACCAAGCCTATCCATTCCAATTTATGGTCATACCAGAACCACTTAGAATGAGGAGATAGTAGACCAGCCCAACCTCAACACTGAAGCCTCAGAAAACACTGTTCTTGCCCTTCCATGATCCTCTGTTTCCTCTAGGCTGTGAGGTTTTATTAGCCTGTTCATTCTAGGGCCAACAGAAAGCCACTCAGCTACATATCACAGGACTCAAGAGAGAGTCCTGTAGTTCATTAATTGACTTCATATCTGTAAAAGTCACTCACTCTGGATGAAGACATTGGACTTGATACTCCTTAAGATCACTTCCAATGCAGCCAATGACGTCTTACAACTCTGACTCCTTGGCTCTACACTTTTGTCTAGGCCATGTGTCTTATTCTAGGAATAGTTTCACCCCTGCATATTTATATATGTAAACTCTGTCTTTGATAAATAGCCTGGTGCCCTTCATGAATCTACAACAATTCTAGGAAAGTTCTTTTGGTTATTTTCCTAAGCCATTTTTAGTACTTTAATCTGAGAAAAATGATGCCCTCCTTTATAGCAAAGTCTGTTTTCTAAGTGAATCCAAATTAGACAGAAAAAGATAATCATAAAGAATGAACCATTGCAGGAGATGAAAACAGGAGTATTGGCAGATAGGGGAAGGAACTAGATATGCTAAGGTTATGGAGACACTTGAATAGTCACCACTCACCCCACTTTAGAGAGAGGGACATTCATTCATCCAAAAACATCAAATTTGAACATACAGCTTTTTGAAATAATAGATGAAAAATTAATACTTATTGTACACTTTAGGCCAGGTATCATACTATGTTCTATTATGTAATTTTTCTTTTATTTTTCATGGCAACTCCATAGGGCAGGTTTTTTTTTTTTTTTCAGTTAGGACCATTGAGATGAGAGAAGGAGGCCTTCGGTAAGTTAAGTGGCACAAGATCAATTAAGCAATAAATGATAAAGGTGGGTTAATACTCAGGGAACTTCATTCCAGAGTCTGGCCTCAATTCACAACAACTTCATGGTTTGGAGTCTTTCCCATTACATTTCCTCTTTGTTCTCCTCTGCCCCTGGTTTCCTCCTCTGGAACAGTCCACCTCTGTCCCATTCAAAGGGAGACCTTGAGGCACACACATAATCAAGAAAACTGGACTTGAAGTTCCTAAAAAAATGTGGCCTGCTTCATTATAGCTAAAGAAAATTAATGAGTTTGCCTAAGGGTTCTTCAGCCAGAGGTAAGAAAAATGAGATCTTGTTGATGGCTAACTGTTCCTTTTAGAATTTATTAATACTTATTTGGAAGCTATTATTTGGAAAGAAGGAGTAAAGAATGTATCCATGATGATTACACTCTCTTGTAAGGTCAGAGGTATCTCAGGTACGCATGCCAAATCACCCAATTAAAATAACACATACAAAAGAGCTGTTCCTTTGATAAGGATTTTTCACTTTCTCACCAAATCACTGTCTAGGAAAAAATTTTATAAATTAGAATATGTCCTCTGTTGCTGCTTTGAGTTATGATTGCATTAGTCCTAAATCTCATCTGGAAGTTTGGGAATTTACCCAGGTAGAATGCTATGGACAGTAACACCTAAGTCTTCACTAAAGGTGGACGTTTAAAAAAAATTTAGTTCCAGTATAGTTACATTGGCTTCTTGTGTGCAACCTAGTGATTCAACAATCCTACACATCACTCAGTGTTCATGATGGTAAGTGCACTCCCATACGCTTCACGGGCTTTACCCTAAAGGTGGACATTACAGCCTTTCTTCTGCAGAGCAGCACGTCCCTTCCCCTGCTGTTAATCCCATAATCTAGTTTCTTCTTTTATATTTTCTGTTTCAAGACCATCGCCTACCATCCTAGCTTTTCTCCTTTTTTCCATTTCTCCATTCTTTATTTGTGACATATATCACAGGGTGTCACAGTGATTTGTGTTTTTCCTCAGGGACTTGAGTAAGAGGGTTGGCTTCTTGAGCATCTCTCTGTGCTGAGTGTTTAGCCTAGTGCCTCACATCTAGAAGTGACCAGTGTTTGTTGCACTTAAATGATTCTAGGACAAATCTTGCCTTCATACCAGGAAGAGTAGAGTAAGGTGTGAACAATCAATTATGGTCGTGGGTCGAAATTCAGAACTAATCTTAGGAACCACCTAAAGAGGAATGACTGCACTAATGTCAACAAATTATCAGCTTAATTTAACTGAGCTCCATTTATAAAACCATTTCCCCTGAGAGGAAATCTCACAAAGCTTCTTCTTCCATGCTGTGGTTCATTTGGAAATGTGGTGAGAGCAGAAGAAATCAAATTCCATAGAAACATGGAGAATGGATTTTTTTTAATTATTTTTGTTTGAAGTGATGTATTTGGCTCCTGAGTACAAAAATGAAAAGATGCAAGAGACAGAATGAGCCAAAGCATAGTGATTTTTAATTTAAACAATTCTTAAAGCATCATGTTGGGAACAACCATAAGAACAGTTTTTTCCCATGTTATCTCAGAGCTTTGGATTCTTGTTCCACATATGCAGCTTTATATCATGAAAGCATATTTAAGAAGTGTTCTCCAGACTTCGTATTACTTCGTGAATGTACTTGTGACTAATTTAAATGTCATGATCAAAGAAGTTTTCTGTTCTGTTTTATTTGGTTCTGCAAATGTCAAGTGCTATTACAATAAATACCAAGGACTAACCAGTTTTTTAAAGTAACGTTACTTTTTGATAAAACGTATTTCCTCTGATAATAACTTGCTTAATCAACTGAGTTCTGTCTCTGCCAACTTCTTAGTGATCAAACTTGGGTAAATAATTTAACTTCTCCAAACCTCAGTTCCCTCGTTTATTCTTATGATGATAAAATGAAAGAATATATGTAAAGCCCATGGCACAGTGTATTAGAAATTGAATATATGTCACTTTTTTTTCCTCTCAAAAAAGGAAAAAATTACTATGATTACTATGTTACTTCTCTCAGCCCTCTCTTTTACCAAATAGTTCCTTTCAAATGTTCTTAAAAATCTCCACAACTGGGGTGCCTGGGTGACTCAGTTGGTTAAGTGCCCATCTCTAGATTTCAGCTCAGGCAAAGATCTCGTGGTTTGTGAGTTCAAGCCCTGAGTCTAATTCTGTGCTGTCAGCATGAAGCCTGCTTGGGAGTCTCTCTCTGCCTCTCCCCCGCTCGTGCTCGTGCTCTCCCTCTCTTTCAAAATAAATAAATAAACTTAAAAAAATCTCTACAACCCTTAATATTCTATTCTATCCTAAACTGCCTTTCCCCCCTACTCACTGTGAAGTTGCATAATCAAAAAGAAATTAAGACCATTTTCAGTCCTTACGATGACTCAGCTCTTTGTATTGTATTGAAATGTAATAAATTGTACAGGTGGCCACATTGTAAGTAAGTTAATTAGCTTTGGCTAAAGTTACTGCATTTGGTAGAATTGAGCAAATCTTCTTTTTTCTAAATAACAATAACAAGAAAATGTATTGTTTGAATTCTACATTCAAGTCATTTAGGTAATTTTTCATGCTTCCTCCTCAACTGTGATTACAGAGGATCTAGAAAAGTATTTTGAGACAAGTCCAGGAAAAGATGGTCTTCCTAATCTCCTGGTTCATATGGAAATGGGCATGAGAATGTGTTTGTGTGTGTGTGTGTGTGTGTGTGTGTGTGTGTGTGTGTATACATGTGTTGTAGAGTGGTGACGAAATCTACAGACAGCCCTTTTACCTAGTCAGAACACCTGTGACAATGATAATGGTTTTACACCTTATTCTACCCTAAAGATGCTTCAGGTAGCCACCCATTCTATGAAGCCTGTCAATAGGCAGATTTAGTTCATCATTATGTTTGTTAGGATGTTGTAAAACACCCCGAGACACAACACTTTGGTGAGTAACATTGTGTTTTAAGCCCTTATTTTGAGTTTTTATGGCCCATCTTTGCTAATTTATAGCCTTGAAATGATTTCTATGTCTTTGGCAGATTTGAGATGGCTTGGTAATTTCCTTGAAATTCAGGGAGTTGTTAGTGAACTTAACATTTGTACTGAGTGCCAACCCTTCCTACAGGGAGATTAATATGGTGTCAGTTATTGCCATATCCCTAATGAAGAAGAAGATAGTATGTGTCATGGAATAAAAGCAGTTAATAATATTAGCATTAATTGACTGATTGCCTTGTTCCAGGCTGTAAGATCCTTACATGTTTTTTGTAACTGAATTATCAACAACCCCTAATTAATATTATCCCCACTTTAAAGGTAAGAAAATGAAGAGCAGAAAATTTAAATAATTTTCTCAGAGTTATATATAGTGATTAGTAGTAGAGTTATAATTCAAACCCAGATATTCTTACTTTACAGTCCTACTTCTTTTCTTTGGCAACATCAAATACCCTGTATATTTTACACTGCAGAGATTGAAGGATTAATGTGCTAACTCAAGGGGTCAGTTAGATTTTCACAGGGAAAAATTCTCAGAGACCTCAATGACTTAGCCCCAACATAGCTTTCCAGACTTAGCTTGTTATAAATCTTTTATGATTGGATGCTTTATCCAAAGTGGGTTACTGACTTTTTCCTCACATCTGTTGCCTTTTCATATCCATTCATTTTCTAATGCTTTTTACTCTATTTTATGTTTTTTGCCTTTTAATCTCTATCATTACAAACCCTACCCTTATCTCCAGCCCACTTTAAGGACAAATGTTCCTATGAATTCTTCTGTATCTTTATTCCCAAATGAAATCAATTTCTCCTATTCAGTTTAGTTGGATTTCTCTTGAATGTGTGGTTTATCCTTATTTGTACTCCTGTCTTATCTGTTTTACTGGATTATAAATTCCTTCAAGCCAGTGCTGCTCCTTAGGTAGAATAGGCACCTGATAATTGTTTGCTGAATTGATCCTGAAAACCCTAACTCTTGTGTTGGCAAATGAGCCACACTGGTCATGACAGAGCAACAGATAACTTCACCCTCCCATTTCAATGCCCAGAAAACAAAGCCAGATCCTAACATTGGTGGGGCAGAGCAGCATAGCTCTGCTTCTGCTCAGGTACATTTCTCAGTCAAGGAAGGGTCATTGCCTCTCCCTGCAGCACTGGGAACATAGTCTACTTTCTTCTCTTCTTTAATGCTGTCACCATTCATTCTATCCCTTAGGGTTCTTACTTCACCAAAAAAAAAAAAAAAAAAAAAGAGTATCACCCTAGATATTATCCTTTCTGCTGAACCCAAAGACAAGCTCACAGTATCTTTAACCCTTAATGGCTTTCCTGTTTGTAATTATGGAGAATACAAGGGACACAAGAGAAAATGTAAAAGAAATTTAAAAGCTTAAGTTGTCTGTTGCAACTTTTTTTTTTTTTTTTTTTTTTTTTTTTTACTGTGGTCCCAGTGCATTGTTCCTGTCGATTGCTGAATTACAGATTCAAAGTTACTTTAGACTTTTCTCAATCTTTATGTTGGGGGGAATGATTCCAGAGAGAAACAGTCATGGCAGAGAGTAGATGTCTATTCAGATGCCCATCGACATCCAAGAAGATGGGATAGCATGGTGATAAAAAGCATGTCTTGGGGTTATAAGACCTGTATTTGAATCTCAGCTCTGCTGCTTATGTAGCCATGTGACACTGGGAAATTTACTGAATAACTCTAAGACTCAAGTTCCTTATTTGTAAAAAGAAGGTAATACTGTGCTTACATCTCAGGACTGTGGAAAGTTTAAATGAGAAATGAATGTAGAGGGCTCTGGCCAGGCATTGCTATTATTCAACATTATCTAGTTTTCTATTTCTAAGCCCAGAGGAAGTTTGCTCTTTCCCATGGCCTTGAAACCAAGAGTGGTCAGGCAACACAGTCAGTGGAATAGGAGCGTAAGTAATGTGTGTCACTTCCAGGTAGAAATATTTAATTGCTGGAACTGGTCTTTCCAGTCTGCTCTTTCCTGGACATAAGCACATTGGTATGGTGCCACAGGGGTATAGAAGCTTAGAAAACTGAAAAGCCCAGAGAAGACTGTATGAGCAGGAAATAAACCTTTGTTTCTTTAGCTTTTGGATTTGTGGATGTAATCTGTTATTGTAGCATAAATCAGTCTGTCCTAATACAGTGCTTAATGGATCCTAAGATAAACAGTCAAAAATTGATAGTTTTAAAGGTGGGTAATTTGCATTTCCTGGGACCTCTAGATTGGGAAGTGCCTATGTCAGTGGAGCCCACACCCAGCTCCACATAGGAATATTTGCTCTCGCTCAGCATCAGCATGCTTCCATGAAAACTGTCCCTGACACAGCCCATCAGCATTGTATAGCATATTCTCATGTAACTTTCCCTCCATAGAATTTCTTTATTTCAGTAACATAACTAGAAACCTTTGAGGTAAACTTTTCTATAGGAAGACACAGTGCATTTCTCCTTGCACACAAAGACATTAACAGTCCTCCTTCCTCTACCTCTCCTGGCCGCATCATGTCCTGCACTACCGAATTTAATCTTCTCTTTCTTTCTTTGTGTGAAAAAGTCATTACGTGTCTACCTGCCACAAACATCCTTGGTAAATAACATGTTTCATCCTTCTAATAGGTGACGGTAATCGTTCAAAATCCCATAGAGTTCACAATTTATATAAGCCAGTGGATTTCATGACCAGGGCTGGGTCACTCTTTCCAGTGAGCAGTAAAGATATGGATGGTAATTCCATAATAACATGTGGCTTACGGGAAGAACACTTGTTTACTTCCTGGTGTCATGTTATAGGCCTGATCCTAACAGTTTTGTGATGTGACTTTGATCACATTTCTTTCTCTTTTGAGCTCCGTGGAGTTTTTCCCTCACTGGCTTGTAAAAAGTCTTCAACATCATGTGGATATTAGCTTTTGACTCCTTGTATTTGTTGCAATCTTCCCCACACACATGAAGACACCCTGCAATTTCCCTTCTGATGATGCTTGTGTTTTTGTAGATACAAATCTTGTTTCCCATCATGGCTCTCCCTCTGCTATCGCACATAACCCAAGACAAGCTATTCAGCCTCTCTGGGTTTTTGTTGCTCCAACCATGAAATGAGAATAACACTTAACTCACTACAGTGGGAGGATGGGGTAACATTGGAAATTAGCTGGTATATAGCAAGAAGGCAATGCATAACAGTTTCTCTTCTCTTTCTGAACTTCCATATTCCATATGGTCCAAAGATGATTACATACGAGTATTCAGTTAAAAAAAAGACTTGATATTTCTCATTTCAGAAAATTTAGGTAGAACCACCTGCCTCCTTCATAAATATTTCTCACTTTTCTGGTGCCTTGCAATTTGCAGTTAGGATGTACTCCATTAGCTAACATCAGCCAGAACTCTCCTACATCAAGATGTCAATTCTTAAAGCGGTGCTTTTATTATTGGAGTACTGAAACTAGTAAAAATAGATAATATATATATTTAAAAATTTTTTTATTTTAGAGAGAAAGAGAGAATACAAACAGGGAGGGGGTCAGAGAGAGAGAGAGAGGGAGAAAGAATCCTAAACAGGTTCCATGCTTAGCATGGAGCCTGATGTGGGGCTCAATCCCCAACCTTGGGATCATGATCTGAGCCAAAATTGAATAGGATGCTCAACTGACTAAGCCACTCAGGCACCCCCAAAATAGCCGATATTTAGTGAGTGTATACTATGTACCATATAAATTCTAAGTATATTTTATAAAAAAATGTATTTATATATGTGATATATAGCATATAATTACATATAGAATTGTTGAGAGATATAGATCATATTACACACACACACACACACACACACACACACACACACACACACAATTCTATGAAACCAGTATTATTGTCTCCACTTATCAGTTTGGTTCCAGTCAGGAGAGTTATTTCTTCCTTTCTTTCTTTTTTTTTTTTTTCTTTTTTTTCCTAGTTACACAGTGTTATTTGTTTCTTGATTTTTGTTCTTCACCCATTCGTTTGTATTTTTTTTTAACCATCCAACTAGATGATAAGCTTCTTAGGAATATGAACCATGCACCCATATTTTACTTGCATTTTCTTTTTTTTTTTTTAAATATATGAAATTTATTGACAAATTGGTTTCCATACAACACCCAGTGCTCATCCCAAAAGGTGCCCTCCTCAATACCCATCACCCACCCTCCCCTCCCTCCCACCCCCCATCAACCCTCAGTTTGTTCTCAGTTTTTAAGATTCTCTTATGCTTTGGCTCTCTCCCACTCTAACCTCTCTCTCTTTTTTTTTTCTTTCCCCTCCCCCATGGGTTCCTGTTAAGTTTCTCAGGATCCACATAAGAGTGAAACCATATGGTATCTGTCTTTCTCTGTATGGCTTATTTCACTCAGCATCACACTCTCCAGTTCCATCCACGTTGCTACAAAAGGCCATATTTCATTTTTTCTCATTGCCACGTAGTATTCCATTGTGTATATAAACCACAATTTCTTTATCCATTCATCAGTTGATGGACATTTAGGCTCTTTCCATAATTTGGCTATTGTTGAGAGTGCTGCTATGAACATTGGGGTACAAGTGCCCCTATGCATCAGTACTCCTGTATCCCTTGGATAAATTCCTAGCAGTGCTATTGCTGGGTCATAGGGTAGGTCTATTTTTAATTTTCTGAGGAACCTCCACACTGCTTTCCAGAGCGGCTGCACCAATTTGCATTCCCACCAACAGTGCAAGAGGGTTCCCGTTTCTCCACATCCTCTCCAGCATCTATAGTCTCCTGATTTGTTCATTTTGGCCACTCTGACTGGCGTGAGGTGATACCTGAGTGTGGTTTTGATTTGTATTTCCCTGATAAGGAGCGACGCTGAACATCTTTTCATGTGCCTGTTGGCCATCTGGATGTCTTCTTTAGAGAAGTGTCTATTCATGTTTTCTGCCCATTTCTTCACTGGGTTATTTGTTTTTCGGGTGTGGAGTTTGGTGAGCTCTTTATAGATTTTAGATACTAGCCCTTTGTCCGATATGTCATTTGCAAATATCTTTTCCCATTCCGTTGGTTGCCTTTTAGTTTTGTTGGTTGTTTCCTTTGCTGTGCAGAAGCTTTTTATCTTCATAAGGTCCCAGTAATTCACTTTTGCTTTTAATTCCCTTGCCTTTGGGGATGTGTCGAGGAAGAGATTGCTACGGCTGAGGTCAGAGAGGTCTTTTCCTGCTTTCTCCTCTAAGATTTTGATGGTTTCCTGTCTCACATTTAGGTCCTTTATCCATTTTGAGTTTATTTTTGTAAATGGTGTGAGAAAGTGGTCTAGTTTCAACCTTCTGCATGTTGCTGTCCAGTTCTCCCAGCACCATTTGTTAAAGAGGCTGTCTTTTTTCCATTGGATGTTCTTTCCTGCTTTGTCAAAGATGAGTTGGCCATACGTTTGTGGGTCTAGTTCTGGGGTTTCTATTCTATTCCATTGGTCTGTGTGTCTGTTTTTGTGCCATTACTTGCATTTTCTTGAATGCTAGCACATGGTGAACATAGAGTAGATAATGAAAAATTATTCATTAATTAATAGGATAGAAACCATTGTTGCTTACATTGTGCATGAGATGAATTTTATCTTTATCTGTTTTACCCTTTATATATTTCTTTTTATCTTTTTATTTTATTTATTTTTTAATTAATTAATTAATTAATTTTTAAATTTACATCCAAGTTAGTTAGCATATAGTGCAACAATGATTTCAGGAGTAGATTCCTTTTTTTTTTTAATTTTTAAAAAGTTTTTATTTATTTTTGACAGAGACAGAGTGTGAGCATGAGCTGGGGAGGGGCAAAGGGAGAGGGAGACACAGAATCTGAAGCAGGCTCCAGGCTCCGAGCTGTCAGCACAGAGCCCGATGTGTGGCTTGAACCCATGAACTGTGAGATCATGACCTGGGCCGAAGTTGGATACCCAACCAGCTGAGCCACTGAGGCGCCCCAGGAGTAGACTCCTTAGTGCCTCTTACCCATTTAGCCCATGCCCCCCTCCCACAACCCCTCCAGCAACCCTCTGTTTGTTCTCCATATTTAAGAGTCTCTTATGTTTTGTCCCTCTCCCTGTTTTTATATTATTTTTGCTTCCCTTCCCTTATGCTTATCTGTTTCATAGGTTAAATTCCACATATGAGTGAAGTCATATGATATTTATCTTTCTTTGACTGACTAATTTCGCTTACCATGATACCCTCTAGTTCCATTCATGCAGTTGCAAATGGCAAGATTTTATTCTTTTTGATTGCCAAGTAATACTCCATTGTATATATATGCCACATCTTCTTTATCCATTCATCCATCGATGGACATTGGGCTCTTTCCATACTTTGGCTATTGTCGATAGTGCTGCTATAAACATTGGGGTTCATGTGCCCCTTCAAAACAGCATACCTGTATCCCTTGGATAAATACCTAATAGTGCAATTTCTGGGCCATAGGGTAGTTCT